>NC_142310.1:10400000-10701785 GCF_054855325.1 Carica papaya
GCATATGATATCTTACAAATTATGCCAATAAGAATATTGAACAAGTTATTTGGGATATACATTTTTGAGATTTATATAAGTTTGAAGCCGTGTCATATCTTTAATTACCAATTTATTTTGTTTTCTCCATTTTTGTACTAATTAATTCTTTCTTTCTTGAGAAATTTGAATCTGAAAATATATGAAATCACCAAAGATTTAAAAATATTCTTTAAAAAGATTTGAATCTCAATGGCATGGCTGGTAGTAACTAAAAAAATATACGTTAGGCTTAATCAGATAGATATTAAATTAAATCTTTCAATAAATTAGCCAGATATGTATGTATATATATTATAAGTTTTATTTTAAATATTTACATATATATATATCTTCATATTCACCATTGACTAATCTAAACACACCAACATATGCTGCCTTGCAAAGTAATCTGTGTGCTGTACATTTTCATACGATGTACGATAATATATGTATATAAATTCCATGTCATTTAATTCCTTTATTTATAGATAGCTGACTCCTATTCTGGAATAGATCAATTCAAAATTAGGAAATACTTTTCCAGCTAAATATATGATTGTCTACACATTTTGACTAGCTAATTTGAAAATAATACTGCCCAATATTTAAAAAATTTAATGTGTTTATTGTAAAATGTTAAAAATAAAAAAATACCCACAAATAGAAATAAAATTTATTAATAATTAATTATAATACTGCATTTTATGTTTTAAATATATATATTTACAAAATTTACCAAACATTATATTATAATAATTCTAAAGTTGAGGGTGATGTTAGTAAAAATTATTTTAAAGAGATTTTTCAAAAAGGTCACTAATTTTTAACACGTTCCCTCATATATGTGTGTGTGTGTGTGTGTATAATGGACAGCAAAAGCAAAGAAAAAGAAATTACCTTTTTCTTTTGAGCAGTTAGAGTTATGTATTTATTATTATTTTTTTTCAAAGAAGTATTTTTCTCCAAAAAATTGTTGTTTATTTTCTAAAATTTTTTAATTGAAATATATATATATATATGTGTATATAGTTGCTTTCTCAAAATAACAAAATTTGCTTTTAAGAGAAGCAAATAAAAAATATTAATTAGTTATAACGAGTTACATATTAAATACATTCATAATATTTTAGAAAATTAATATCTAACAGTATTTAATAATAAATATAATTGTCAAGTGGGAAGAAAGTTGCGTGCAAGACATATAAGTAGCTTAAAAGCATAATAGTTAAAAGGAGAACCAAATGACGTGGACCCCAGTGCATGCATGACGACTTACACTCCCAGGCTTGTTCTGGACAGACGTCACAGCAGCATTCATTCATCTCCTTCCTACACAAATTTTCTTACGATAATATTTATATTTTAATTTTAGTAATTTTTCTACTAAATAATTTCCACTAAACAAAACTTATCTTCATATAATGATAACATTAGTACACATAATCTCTTCCAAAATAATAATAATAATAATAATTGTATTAAGAACACTAGGAGAATAATAATATAAAGTATATTAAATTAAAGAGAACTATTGCTTATACAAACACTAAAGTCAAAGCTAGACATATTATGACTCCATGAACCACGATTAAGACATCTTAGAGAGAGTAATTTATTTTTTCCTTAAATATTTGTTAATGTCATTTACTTACAAACTACTAACTTATAAATTATATATATATTTTTAAAAATATGTAAATAAATTAATGATTCGTAAAATCATAAATAAAAATAAGCTGAATTTTATAAAAATTTATTATGAATTAAAAAAATATATATAATTTATTTTTAAATCTGAAACAGGTTTACAAAGATTGCTTATACAAGAAATCTTGTTCTTTTAAAAGAATCTCAATCAACAAATTCGTGTAATAAACAAAAATATAAATATAAATATAGACATATATTCACTTCCAATTCATATCTACATGCATTAGTATCTTTATTAATAGATCTCTTGGTTTGGAAAAGAAATATAAGAGGATCAAACTAATTTTTGTTTTTGACTTTTTTTTTAATAAATATTGGTTAATCATACATTTCATTCTAATGTATCATTTGCTTTAAGAAAACATTGGCAGCCTTTTCTGAAAATAATTTGTCATTGAATTTTAGCTAAAACTCTCATTAGCAAATGAGAATACCTTCTTGCAACAATTGCTTTTGAGTGTCGAATAATAGTGGAGAAGGGATAGGGTATTTATATTTATGTTGTAAGTAAAAGTCGACATAATGTAATACTATATATATTTACTCAGTTGAGTTTGTACAAATTTATTCATCTTCGGACCCAATCACAACTCAAACATAATCCTAATTCCTTTTACTTAAATTAAGTATTTTTTTTTTTAATTTTATTTTATAGAATATTGAGAAACTTATAAATTATACAACTCACAAAACCATGTATTTTAAGCTAACCCGAACACCCTGTTGATATGTACATATTATAAAATGTGTGAAAGGCAAGATCTTGAATTACAAGCCACGTATTAAACGACAAGTGTCATTATGAGTTTTTGCATTTACATGTTTACTTTATGTACATATTCATATTTTGGATGATTCACACCCCACATATGAGTATGGCTATAATATATATATATATATATATATATTCAATTTTTGCATATCATAGTATATTTTGGCTGCATATTATTAGTAAAGAAAGGCATAAATGATAAAATCTTTAGGCAGTTGGTTGAAGTTTATAAATAGATGAAAGAAGTAATTAGAAAGCTTCTAGCTTTAGTGACGGCTTAAAAAAGAGAGTACAGACATGTTATGGTTAAGGATAAGCTATACAAATTTAGATATTAAGGAAAGAGTATATATGTATATGTATAGTTGGGTCTGTAATGTTTATTTCAAAAAATTAAATTTAATGCCATATGGAAACACCCCTCCATATGATATGTTTCTTAACACTTCATTTTTTTTTTTTCAAAAAATTTAAAATTAAAACTATCTATTAATAATAAGAAATAAACTTTATTAGCTATTTATATTAGTGACATTCTCAATTTGTTGAATAGAAAATACAACTAAACTATATTAGTTGATTTTAATGATTTGCCGGCAATACTTCAATTTTATACTAATGTTTTATTGTCTAGGTTATTGAGAAACCGAGAGTAACAAATGTTCAAAAAATATGAATGAGACTTTGAAGATATTGAGGAGAACGTAAAAATGGAGAAAGCTTCAAGAACAAAGGGTAAAAAGTTTTGTCAGTTCGTGTGATTAGGGTGATTTGATTTTAAGACCCAGAAAATATTTGTTTTTGCAAGTTGTTAAATTAAAGTTCGGCTTACAAGTACAGGTCTGTACCAGGGGAAAAGCTAATCAATAACTTTCTGAAATCAATAACAATGTTTTCAGCTAAGATATTGCACAAATATAGCTTGTTAGTCTACATAAAATGCTGCTTTCATTATCATACAGGCATTTTTCTTTATCTCATTCTCAATGTTACTTCAGCACTGTTAATCCAACATCGTTGGATATACAAGTTAACATACTCACCCCTTCTCTCATGCAAAGGGAAAAGATAAAACCGAGTAGCGCAAGTTAGGACCTGACTTTCGCAAGTCGGGCCCTTAATTCTTCTAGTTCTTCCTCATCATCAACCCCTTCAGGTATGGCTTCTTGCTGGAGAGTCAAATCAATACACACTCTTTCATCTTGGTCCAAAATCAGTTTAAGAGTAACACCAAATGGAAGCAAACCACTAGATATCAACATACCTCTTGGGCAGGTCCTGCTCTCTGAGCAGGCTGCTTAACTCTTTCCCTCCTGACTGCCTCTGGTAGCTCTGCAGCAGTCTCACCTGCTATTGCAGTCAATACCTTATCAACTTCTTCTTCTATCTCCTCTTCTATATCCTCAGAATCAAGTGCTGTATCAACAGCATCATTCACAAATTCCTCAATTACTCCGGCCTACAAATTACAAATGTGAAAAAGATAGTAGTTGTTTAGTAAAGAATATGTTGATCATTTACTTTTAAAAACCATATTCCAAAAGCTTATTTCCATAATTAGAATTATTGTTTCCAAATCATCTCTCTTCCTGTGCCTTGTGCTCAATATAATATGTAGAAGAGAGATCATCGTCATTTAAAAATTAGTGGTCATGGTACCTTGGTCATTTCTTTACTGAATTCTTGCATTGTGACAGCCACCTCTGGAGCCTTCATGAGATTATTGACGAGTTTCATGACCTCAGCACTTTTGGACAGATGTCCAACTGTACGAGCAATTGCTGCAATAATCAACCAATCTAAGTTGTTGAATAAAATTTGGAAAATTTAAAATATCGAGAAGGATAACTTTAAGAAAAAAACTGTTTAAAGACAAGTTATCCATCTGAAAATAACCAAAAGTAGTACTATTTACAGAATATTTGGTTTGCTAAATGGAGTGAGAATCAAATAGAATAAGTATTACAATGGAAAATGGTCATATTAAAGTTACTTGGCATAATGGAATAAGAATCTTTTACTGTTTGTTTGGCATATTGGAACTAAGATTAATATGCTAAAAGACCCCAACATATTATATTACTTTCTATGTTCACTTTCTAATAGAATATAATTATAATTTTAAAATATATGCTAGAAAACATGTATTTCCAATCATTTATAATTGTATAAAAATATTTACTGGAATTATTAAAATATCGTAGAAGTAATAAATATAAAATTATTTCTCAAAATTTTAGAGCTTATTTTAAAATATTAATTAAAAAACAAAATTATCAAAAGAAAGAGGGAAAAACAAATAATGGTAGCATCTCTTGGCCAGAGTTGCTAGCATCAAATGCCAAGCCCAGCTAGCACGCTGGTCAGCAATGCTGATGCCACATGCCATGGGTGCCATCACTGCTTGGTCAAGATTGGTGGCATGGCATGACCTATCATACAATGCCTCTAGGTTGATCACTTTGCATTATCATAGGAGACCAACTAATCACCTATCAAGCCAGAAGTCATCAAGCATCATGTCAAATTATGGACCACATGTAATTGCTTAGCCAATCACTACATCTGCAACAGACATTCGGCCGTCTCCACCAATAGCTTAGAGCACTCTACCAAAGAATTCTTTCCCCTTGATAAGTTATTCAACAACTGGGATACTTCTATTGTTCCAAACAACTACTGCCTATATTCAATGACACTTGTACGAATTCACCTCTTTATTTAGTCCCTTGTTTCTTAAGGTTCATCGCTACAATATCCTTGTTGAAGCCATGAATAATCCAAATACTGATTTTCGTCATTCATATTTGGAACATAATGTATAGTCATTCCCTTCTACTAAGAGGTCTTGTTGATTAAAAAAATAGAAAAGCACCCTTCGTCCTATATTCAGCAGCTTCTATATTTTCTCCCGTCCTGAACCATCGATATAACACAAAGAAGAAAAACTGCAATACCTCCCTGTCAATCTTTTTGAGCACAAACAAGAATGTCAAACTGATGTAATTAATTTTATTCTTTTGTTTGATTCTCCTTTGGGAATTTCTCCTAGCATGAAAGAATAGGCTGTTACACTTCCAGAATGTAGTCATTCCATATTAAAGATAGGTGCTCGCAAGTTCACAAGTAGGACTTACAATAAATGCATGGTAATATAGGAAAAGGTAGTCAATAAACATAGATAATGAAGCATCATACCAACACTTTCTCCAAGGTGCATTGATATTGAATTCAGTTGTGCCTTATTTTCATGAAGACGATTAACTGTTTTTCTTGACTGCACAATTTCTTTAGCAAGTGCCTGAAATAGATTACAGAACAAGAGAAATGAATCAAAGAGGTAAGAAAAGAAGGCTCAAATCTTTTTCTTCTCTTTCCTATCTTATTATGAAAATAAGAACCACATTACCAATCCCCTATGATATTATTTAGAATATAGATGCATTCATTCCCTGTCCAATGTGCTAGATTACTCTAGTCAAATGCAAATTTGAGCCATGTGCATCTTGTTGGTTTGAATTTTTTTAGATAGAATGTGTTTGAATAACCAAACTTTAGTAAAGGAGTGCTGTTTCATCTGAACTACTTGGCCTTATTTCTTTGACTTTAACCCCTCAGTAAAGAAAACAAATACAACATAATTACCTGACATTCATTTGATTGTAATTGTGGAGATTAGACCATAATAGTCAATATGCAAGCTATAAGCTAATACTTAGAACAAAGTAAACTAAAGGAGAATGATATTAGACAACAGTCACAATCTACAACTATTAGATGTAAGGATAGGAAAATGATATTCCTAAATAACTGGCCATATTTCAAAGGAGAGGTGATTGCGAAAGAATACTGAAGCATAAAAAACCCAGGTCTTTTCCCCTTTCAGTCCGTGTCTCTTGATGGAGAATCCCTATGAACGTGTCTTCCCTTTTCCTACCTCTGCCCCATTCTGAGTTTCTAATCAGAAATCAGTAAGACTAGACCTTTGCATTGGTTTGTGGCTCACTAACACCAAAAATCGCTCATCATGTAGTATTATTGTTCTTAAAAAATTACAAATTAAATGAAGCACCCAAGTCTGTTTATTATGTATAACTAAACAAAAAATAGTAAACAACTAAAAGCAGATCAAAAAATTAAAACAGAATTCAACATGCTTCACATAAGACTTAAAGCATGCCAATTCCGTTTCCAAACAACACCTCTAGCAACCATCTTAACCTAATTCACGATAGCTATTCAGAGAAACAAAATTAAACTTTCACCTAGTATACAAGCACTAACGAGTATCCATGACAATTTCATGAAAATAATTCACTTAATCTTCTAGTTGAGGAGATTAAAACTTAATCACAAATTTCGCTCATACTCTCTAACATCTAGTTCATGTGGTTGAAATCAAGTAACGGTAAAGCATGGTGAAATTTCAAAATAAGTTAAAAGAAACGGAAATTCAATCGAGGTACCTGAAAGAAAATCTCAGCAATTAGTTAACCAGAAAAAATACCAGACCTAACAATTGATATGATACCTTGGCAGAGCCCATGTCGTTTCTCTTGGCAGCATCCTTAATAGCTTTCTGTACGTTTCTTTCTTCTCTCTGGATATCTGAACAAAACCATCAAATAGAAACGTAAATCAAGCATATCTGTCATATACTTCTCCGGATTACTCACAAACATAGATTTCTTTACCCAAAAAAAAAAAAAAAAAACCAAATAGGTTTTGATGAAAAGGAGAAACTAAAAACAAAATAGATGAAATTACCTCGGATCTGGCGTTCAATGTTGCGGCACTCTTGGCGAAGTCTACGCTGCCAATCTCTCAGCTGCTGTTGTGGGTTTGGCTTTGGCTTTATGATATTCATCACCTTCTCCATCTCTCTTTCTCTGTGTTTTAAACCCTATAGATGGACAAAGACAACTACTTTTCTACAGAAGATGATCCCAGTTTTGGTTGATTGAATGATGAAAATCTTTTTTCCCTTGAGAATGGATTGATGATCGGATATGAGTTTGATGGTTTTTGATATTTCAGGACCTGAAGCAAAGAGAAGGACGCTGTTAACCGGGTCAAGTCTTCGTTTTTCCTTCTTCTTTTGGGGTGGTACTGTTCATTTGGGCCAATGCAGCAACCCAAATGTCTGCCCATCTTTTTCTCTTTTTGAGTTTTTATTTTTAAAATTTCAACAAATTATTGCATTTCAAATTGGGTACTTTCTTTCTACCATTTTCCTAAATTTAATTTTATGTGTGATATATATTTTTTTAAATTTTAAATGAATTATTATTAGAAATGAATTTTTCAAATTTCGTATTTATCTTGTATCAAGAGAGATGAATAATATGACTTTGTAAATGGCCTATTCATACTAGGTTTTGCAACCTTTAGATTTTTCATGTACTCTTTAATTGTGTGGTCTTGTTTTCGCATATGTTGGTGCTAACTGCTTATGCACTCGTTAGTTTGGTATCTATTAGAAGAAACACAACCATAAAAAAACTGCCATACTTTTTTTCTAAGTGCTTGTCAGCTTAAGTAATATCTTTGCTATATATTATTTCATGTATCACTTTTTATCAATTTATGATCTTTTACGTATCCTAACTTCTTTGTATGCATTAGAAAATTTTGGCCAAAATTATTATGACTTCAACACAATATTATTACTTTTAGGTGTCTGGATAGTGAATCGCTTATGGTGTTAGGTCTCCTTGGAGGAGTCTCGAGCATCTTTATAATTTTGCTCTCATGTTATCATATTCTTCCATTTATTGTTTGCACCAAATATTTTGTTATTAGCTATTGAGGTCAACCAATCTTTGCATTGTATTTTTCTAATAATAATTTATATACCTTGTAAAAATAAAAGGACAAAATGTATGCTTAAATTAAATTTAAATCTCTATTGTACATGAGTTTTACAATGTGACAATCCGAACTCCCATCCAGAGTTCTGACCGTACGCACACCATATCATGATAAAATAATCTATAGTAATACTTCAAGCAACAATTTTAAAATAACAAAAAGTATATCCCTTACATATTTAGCTTAAACTACCCAATATCTGTAAGACATGTCTAAACTTTAAAGTAAATACTTACTAAAACTAAATGATTAACATTAAGTACTATTCGAATTAAAATAAAAATTGAACGATCTCCTAGTAAGTTTTTCACTATTCAAGAGCGGTGTTCTAAATATTCTGATTTAGAAGAAATGAATAATAAATAGGGTGAGTTTAATATGCTCAGTAAGTATGTAAGTAACCAACAAATAATAGGATAATTTGTCCAAATTAGTAGAAAACATAAAATTGTCATCAGAGATGGTTCAAAATACTTTTCTTTAATTTAAAAAATACATAATATCTATACCCTAATCCATTAACTAAATCTTACAAATCAGTTTATTTAGTAAACATTCAGAATTTATTATTTTAGTATCATAACTTAGGGCATAAATAATGCAATAAATAGGATCATTTAGTACTCAGTATCACTATGTAGACAGTAAGCAGTTCAGTAGATACTAATTTAGTGTTTTAGTATCATAAACGTTACACACGACTTCTTATTAATTCATATCGGCTTATATCCTATAAAATAATATCACCACGCGATGCCATTTTTGCCGGTATCAATGAGAGTAGTAAAGATCTCCTCTACCACATGAATACGTTATAGTTCAGTTCAAAGTTTATAGTTTGTAGTACACAGTATTCAATTCACAATTCTTATTACTTCGCCACGCTGGCTAAAAGCGTATCCACGGATACGATTCACCACAGTCACACACCAAAAGGCTACATACACACCCACCCCTTGGTGATATAAGTTAAATGAGTTTTTAAATCTTTTGTTGTCTATTTATTTATTTTAACTCACTAATAAATTTTCTAATTTTTATCATTTAATACATTATATACCTATAACACATATATGGTAACCATTCATCACCCTAGATTCTTCTACGTATTCGTAATATACTCCCAATTATATATCAACCAATACATCTATGAATTCAGTTATAAAAAAAAAAATTCATCAGCAATTTCAGTAGTAAACATAAATAAGAACACAATAATCAGTAGTAAAATTTCGTCGAAATCATGTGCCTAATTATAATTATTAAACGTCACAGTTTTTAATATCTTAAAAAGATTAAACTATATTTGTAAGCATTTACATACTTACCTGATTTTCGTTCGCAGATCTACTTTGTAGAAAAGTTCTCGAGTGCTAAATATCATGCGTAACCACCGAAAAGATGCGTTGTTGCATGCCTCCACACTATGTCACCGAAGCGTACACGCGTTGTTGCTAGAAATCATCACGCACCGTCAGAAACTGTCACACGCTACCATTGGACCACCGCGTGGCGTCACAAATCAATCGAAACATGTCGCAGAATGCACCGCACGCTTAGATCTACTGCAGATCAAGTGAAATTGCACCGAAAAATGTTGCGGATGCGTAAAATCATGCTTTGATCGCTGTACTTTGATCTGCTTCCTTGGCGTTACTCCACCACGTGCAGTTCCTCTTCCTCCCTCCCTATTTTTGCTTCGTCGTAGATCAAGAATGATCTGGGCGTGTCACCACCGCTGCTATCTTCTCTATTTCTTATCTTCTTCTTATTCTTCATTCCTTCCCTCTCTCTCTTTCTTTCTCTCTCTCTCTCTCTCTCTCTCTCTCTTTTTTCTATCTTTCTCTCTCTTTACCCAATTCATCACTCTTTCCTGCCTTTCTTTTCCTCTTATAAGCGAAAATAAGAAAACTCCTCGACACCTCGCCTCCTTATTCTCTGGTGAGTTTCAGAGGCGTGTACGCCTCATCATCTTCTTCTTGTTGAGGCTTGTTTGCCTCTGCAACTTTCCCATTTTTTTTTTTCTTTATTGTTATCAAAACAATGTCTTTTTGACCTTTCCTACTTTTAAGGGTTGGATTTTAATTTTTCTTTGGCCAGGGTGTTATAATATCTCTCACTTTTAAAATAAATTTGGTCCTCCAAATTTGCAGTGACCAGGTGGTTTAAAGATACCCTTATTCATTTCCAAGTTTCCTCTTCAACCTAATAGTTTTGTTATAATATTTTTACTGGTGGAATCTCTTTAGTTCATAGTCAGTTCTTTTATAACTCTCATAAGTAAGGTACAGTTGCTAAGAGTTTGTCTTATAAATTCATTTTTTGTTTTGTTTTTGTTTTTGGATATTTACTCTAACTAAAAAGAATGTCATCTAGGGCTATAGTGATCCTCAATGTTCACTAACGTTCCCCAATTTTACATGTCTGAATTAAATTATCATTCTTCAACTTTTGAGAACTTAATATGTGGTTACTTGGAACATACCATCTATTGGATTTATAGAAGGTATTAATACTGAAACATTCGTGTCATCCCTAAGAACTTAGGATTTCATAACTTCTGAATCTTGGCTTGTGAATTTTGAAAGGTGTTATAATTTTCAAGACTTTTTTCCTTCTATATTTGTTGACTTGATGTCTACTTAGATTATCCTTTAACTAACTCGTATAGTTTCTCTAATTTCGTCAAAGATTAAAAATTCCTAATATACTCCTCATTCTCTATTCTTCACAAGGATGAGGTTTTAATTACATGAATACCCCAACACTATGGTATGTTTACCTTCCCTCAAATTTTCTCTGTCTTGAGTGAAAATCATTTGTTATCTAATTTCTGAAAATTACCTTTGAAAATTTTTAAAATATTTTATTACCGAAACTTCCTCCTCTTTACTCAATGGGTCTGGTGCCTAACTAAGTTACTCTTAGTTGAGTCAAATTGTACTTCTACCCCATCAAGTTTTGAATTACTTTTAAGGCATCTCAATACTTGACTAGATTCTTCTTCTTAAAGTCCTTTTAAGTAAACAATTATAAAATTCATGCTCTTACTGAAATTTATTAGGAGTATTTGATGGAGGGATCATATATGGCCTAGCTAAAATTGATAATATTCTCTACCTATTCCATTCCTTTTATTATGGTTAAGTACTATACCTTTCGCTTCTTAATGTTGTAAGTGATTATTCTTACGTATGACATTAAGATCTGACTCGTGGGTTTATCATACTCGTATTTAGTCATTGTGACTTGAAAAATATTTCTTCATATGTTAAATTTTTAATTTGAGAGTCTTTACTTTGAAGATACATCTTAATAAGCAAACAATATATGAGGGTTATTCACACTGATGGTTTTATTATTAGAAAATATTATCACAACTAATGGCTAATGAAGATTTGGTTGGGTTAATTTTGGTTATCTGAATTTACTATTTGCCATACTATGTTTAGAAATTTTACTTTTAGGAAAGTTGGTTTGTAGTATCCTGATTGAATGTTGATCTTGTAAGATATTGGATTTATAGTTGTTTTCTCTTTTTTTTTTCATGATTTGCCATAATCACAAAACATACTTTTATTAATAGTTGAGAAAATTTAAGTTCTTTTCTAGATGAGAGAGGATGGAGGTTAGATATTTTCATATTGGAGCAGTCTGTAGTAGTATGGTTGATCATAGGCCTTCTATTATGCCTAGTACACTTATAGTGATTCTTAGATGGTTTAGAGAGAAATCTTTCATGTGTGGTGGTTTATGGATCCCTATCACATTTCTACTACGCCACTCTGAATAGTGTTTACCTTGAAAGTTTATCTGGGTATATTGCATCATTTTTGTGTTACACTTGGCATAAAGGAATTATATTCTAAGTTATTATTAACAATTTTTTGTTAAATCGTGTCTTTAGGATATCCTCTTCTCTTATGAAAATTTAATCTAGAAGGGAAAAGACTTTCAGAAAGAAGAGTTCTAATTATGTATACTCTCATCATCTTATACAAAAGTTTTTTGTCCATCAAGCATATGATGATTTAATGCTTAAGGGTTTTTGAAGTAGCATTAAAACTCCTATATGACATCTAAGTAAAGATTGGGAATGGTTAGGATATTCATTCTTCTTAAACAAGATTCATAAGAAATTCTATATTTTATAATAATTATTTAGCCTCCCAAAATGCTTTTTTTTTAGTCTACTTGTTTTAAGATTTCTTTCCTTCTGGGTCTCTAGTGAATTTAAGAAACGCTCTTCCATCTCGTAAGAAATTAATTAGAGCTAAATTACCAACTGACTAAAATGTCCCCACTAATGGTTATTGCTAAAAATAACAATATTGAAGCATTAAGAACCTAAGTATTTGCAAAAACATAGATAGGGGAAATATGAGGCTAAATGCTTTCTCAATTTGGGAGAATATCTTATATGATGAAAACTCGAATAATATCCACTTGATAAGTAAATTAAGTAAATAGGTTGCGTCAAAGCCCTCTAAAATAAAATAATGGTCCAGACCTCTAACTCTCTATTATGTCATAATTTTGATGTAGACCATGAAGTTATCAGCAATAACAAACTCTTTGGTCCTCTAGTTCACAACATATCAAGTTTATAACTAGTAGCACTAATTATAATCTTACATTTAATATCTATATGCAAACCAGAAATTGGTTGGATGATTGGATATGGTTAGTTAGGAAGGATAAGAATCATCGTAAATAACTATAAAGAACAACAGATGTATCAGTAAACATTAATAAAGAAAACTTGAAAGACATGATTCAACAATAGAGTAGATAACATAATTGTCTTAAGCAAATGTAATGGTAATAAATGCTCTAGCCTAAATGTCTTGTATTGGTTCGAAAGTGCATCTAAACAAGTCCTCAAACTATAACTCAAATTACCTCTTTAAACACATTGTCACATTGTTAAAAAGAAATGGTTGAGAAAATATCAACATTGTCCAAAAACTAGACACTTCCTAAGGTGAAGGTAGTTGGCCTCAAGGATGAGAGAAGGTTCTTATCCCTTCAACTTTTAGAATATTACAGTAATTATCTGATTATATAAAAAAACTCTTTTAAGATGCATTTATTTAGGATTTTCCTCCATTTAGGAGAATTTTCTCTCACCAAAAGTTATTCTCCCATTCGAGGGATTTCTTCTCACTTTGGGGAATCTTCCTCTTCTAAAACTCATTTCCCAACTAGAGGGAAATTTGTAGTCTTCCCTAAAAATTTATCTACTTGCTCCTAGTAGGTAATCTCTTCGGTAATATTTAAGTTTTTTATGGTTTCATATAATATGATAGATTAAGGTTGTTGCTTATTCCCATCTCTAGTTGGCTTTGGAGTGAAGCCCTAATTCTTTGATCTCTAAATTTATTACATTCCAACCCTTGTAACTTCTACTTTTTTAGGCTTTTGGAACTATAATCATACTTCTTCAAACCCACAGATGTTCTAGAGGAAGTTCTAAAATATCTCTTAAGGTGTGTATTACCTAATTTCTTTAGACTCTAAATCTAATAAGAATCCTGAACCTCATGATAAAAAGGATGGTTCCGAGGAACGTGAGCTCTGATACCAATTGTGATAGCCCCAAACTCTCATCCATAGTTCTGATCATACGCACACTATATCATAATAAAATAATTTATAATAATACTTCGCGCAGTAAATTTTAAAATAATAAAAAGTACATTCTTTGTATACTTAACTCAAAATATCTAGTAAACTCTAAAACAAATAATCACTAAAAATAAAATGATTAACATTAAGTACTATTCAAATGAAAATAAAAATTAAACAATCTCCTAGTAAGTCTTTCACTGTTCAGGAGCGAGATTCTAAATATCCTGATTTAGAATATATGAATAATGAATAGAGTGAGCTTAATATGCTTTGCAAACATGTAAGTAACATATAAATAATAGGATAATCTGTCCAAGTTGGTAGAAAATATAAAACTGCCGACGGAGATAGTTCAAAATACTTTTCTCTTTAATTCAGAAAACACGTATTATCTACATCCTAATTTATTAACAAAACCTTACAAATCAGTTTATTTAGTTAACATTCAGAATTCATTATTTCGGTACCATAATTTAGGGTAAAAACAGTGCAATAAATAATATTATTTAGTATTCAGTATCACAATATAGACAGTAAGCAGTTCAGTAGATACTAATTCAATGTTTCAGTATTATAAACGTTACACACGACTTTCTATTCATTCCTATCAATTTATATCCTATAAAATAGTTTTACCGCGCGATGCCATTTCCGTCAGTATCAATGAGAGCAGTAAGGATCCCTCTACCATGTAAATACGTTACAGTTTACAGTTTGCAGTACACAGTATTCAGTTTACAGTTCTGATCATTTTGCCATGTTTGGCTAAAGCCATATCCACGAGTAGGGTTCACCACAATCACACACCAAAAGACTACACACCCACCCACCCCTCAATGATATCACTTAAATGAGTTTTTAAATCTTTTATTGTCTATTTATTTATTTTAACTCATTAATAAATTTTCTAATTTTTATCATTTAATATATTCTATACCTATAACACACATACGGTAACCATTTATCACCTTAAATTCTTCTAAATATTCTTAATATACTTCCAATTACATATCAACTAGTACATTTACGAATTCAGTTACCAAAATATAGCAAAGTAATCCATCAGCAATTTTAGTAGTAAATATAAATAAGAATACAATAATTAGTAGTAAAATCTCGTCGTAATCATATGTCTAATTATTAATTATTAAATGTCATAATTTTTAATATTTTAAAAAGATTAAACTATATTAATAAATACTTACGCACTTACCTAATTTTCATTCGCATAAGAGTTCCCGAATGCCAAATACAATTGTGCGTAACCATCGAAAAGACGCGTCGTTGCACACCTCCACACGATGTCACCAGAGCGTACACGCACTGCTGCCAGAAATTGTCACGCACTATTGGAAACTGTCATGCACTGCCACTAGAAATCATCACGCGCCGCAGTCAGACCATTGCGTGTTGCCATGAGCAGATCGAAACACGTCGTAGAATACACCAAACATTCAGATCTGATGCAAATAAAGTGTAATCGTGCCAAAAAATGGTGCAGATGCATAAAATCGCACTTTGGCTATCGCGCTCCAATCTCCTTCTCTAGCATTACTCTGACGCGCGCAACTCCTCTTCCTCTCTCCCTATTTTTGCTTTATCGCCGGTCGGGAATGATATGGGCGTGCCACTGCCGCTGCCATCTTCTCTTTCTTCTTACTCTCTCTCTCTCTCGTTCTCTCTTTTTCTACCTTTCTTTTTACCCAATCCATCACTCTTTCCCGCCTCTTTCTTCCTCTAATAAGCAAAAACAAAAATACTCCTCCATGCCTTGCCTCACCTCCTCCTTTTGCGGCAAGTTTCAGAGGCGTGTACGC
This sequence comes from Carica papaya, assembly GCF_054855325.1. Taxonomy (NCBI): domain Eukaryota; kingdom Viridiplantae; phylum Streptophyta; class Magnoliopsida; order Brassicales; family Caricaceae; genus Carica; species Carica papaya. Next base: position 10,415,823 of record NC_142310.1, read on the forward strand.
CTCATCTTCTTCTTTTTGCAGAGGCCTGTTCGCCTCTGCAACTCCCCTATTTTTTTTTTTCTTTCTTGTCATCAAAATGACGTCGTTTTGATGCTCTCAAAACAACATCGTTTTCACCTCCTTTTCCTTTTCTTTTCTTCATGTTAAAGTGATGTCGTTTTGACATTTCATGCTTTTAAGAAATAGATGGATTGGGTTTTAATTTTTCTTGGACCAGGGTGTTACATACAAACTTTATTTGACGTATATATAAATTAATTGAATAAAGTAGACTATATTAGTGGGAGGAACATATGAATTGAGTAGGAAGGTGTAAAAATTTACAACCCAATAAACTTAGACTATTTGTTTATATTTGTTATTTTTTTTTTTACTAAAACTGAACTAATCAGGTCGATTTGCAGATATTTTCTTTTGTCATTTTGGGATAGGTTGAGTTTAGTTTTTAAGTTACAAAAAACTTGTCGCACCTTACTTGATTTTGTGTGTTTGTGCACTATAATATTATATTTTTAAAAATTTAATTAAAGTTATAAAATATATATGCTTAAAAAAATCAGAATCCTAACCCATTACTTGTATTCATTTTCACTTTTTGTCTCTTATTTTTTTTTGCCATTGTCATTAATCTTTTTTTAAGTCTTCTCATTGTTATCGTTTGAGATTCATCATGTTGTCGACATTTTAAATGGTGAATGTGTTAGTTTAGATATGTTTTTGAATGATCTTGTCACTCAACATATATTATTTTTATGCCTTGCTGATGCTTTTTATTATATTCGTTTATACTACCATTAAATTAAAACACATTATATTTTCTTATGTAAGTCACCATTCTAGTCAATAACAATTTACTATCCAATGACACTCAGATTAAAGCACATGATATTCTCTTATACAAGTAACTCTTCTAGTCAATAACAATTTGGAAGCTGTTAAGAGGTTTAGTTTTGCTCTCTTCTTTATTAGGCTATACTTAGTTTAGGTTTTACTAGAGTAGGATGTTGGTTTTAACATAAAATCTGCACTAAGTAAATTAAATGACATTATGAACTTGTCCCACATCAGGAATGACTTTAGAGTTTTTAAGCTTGTAAAAGTTGATTTTGGATTTCACATAACCTACCTCTAATCGTGCACGTTCTTACTCTTAGAATTGAGGAATGCGATACAACAATGAATTTGTATTTATTTAATTTATGGTCAGATTTCAAGAAACTCGCCTTTTTAACTTATCAATTATCATCCCTATAACTAGAGCAGAAGTTCATTTGATTTGCTTTCTATTTTGCTTTTGCTTATCAAATTATCAGTTACCTTATTGATCATTAAATTCTTTAATTTTTTGTAAGGATAATAAAGATAGTCTTTATAAAGCTAGATATATGATTATGGATAAAGGGTGCCATCTAAATTCTTAATATTGAAAAATAATATAGAATTTAATAATCAATAAAGATATAAAAAATAAAAATTGAGATAAAATGATTATATAAAAATAACCAGACATATTATTAATCAATAAAAGTTTCCCGAGTACATGAGAGAATAATTTCTTTACGAAATGGTTTGACACAAATGGGTCTTAATACATTCATATGTGCACTCCCCAGTTTGAGCATCAGATTTCTAGCCCAGTCCAGCCCAGCCCAGCCCAGCCCACTGCTTATACATATGCATATACATATACATATATCTACACACACACACACATAGTTACTATATGAAGGAATATTAATGGTATGTGCTAAATTGCTTTCATTTAATATGGTTTGATTATTAATTGAAAGTGTCGGTAAGGCAGCCTTTTCCTTTCTTTCAATTTGACTCGAGAGATCATGGATTGTCTATTAAAATCATCACGTACTCATTTCCACACCGCCCTACTCTTTGAAAATTTTCCATTCATTTATTATTACAACATAAATTTCTTCACAAATATTCTCAACTTGCACACTTAATTAAATTTCAAATTTATATTTTTTTAATAATTAATTTCAGAAAAAAACTAAAATAATATATATTATAATTTAAACTCAATTATATTATATATAGCTGTGGAAATTATTATGAAAATTATTATTAGCCCCTGTTGTTTTATAATAATACAATTAAATGTAATTAAATATTAGAATAAGGTGTTATTTTCTTGGGGGTCCAGAGAATCTGTCAAAACGACCGTACATCTTTTGCTCAACTATTATTTTCCTCTTATGATACTTAACTAACCTTGGACTTCTTGCACGCAATAATTTTGAGCCACCTTTCAATATATATATATATATATATATATATAACTCATTATAATATAAGAAGCTGTACATTAAGCATCATGTATATATGAAGCGTATTTGTGAGTGTATATTTAGGCACGTATAATTGAGTTGTATATTAATATATGTACATGTGTATATATATCCAGAACTTATTGACTGTTTGGTCCAATTTTTTTTTTTTTTTTTTTGGTCTAAAAAAGTAGCAGTTTGACCGAGGATCATAACAGAAGTATTATAAAACAAAAGTTAAATTTATTTTTGACTCTAAATAAAAATATAGTTAAAAGCTAAGATAATATGTTTTCTTAATTATTTTAATATTAACTATTAATTTTTATAATATAATTAATTAAATATAATGTCATATTTTATTTTAAAAATAAGCTCCATTAATAGGTTATCCCAACTAAACAAATTCTTGATATCCTACTATTTGTTGGTTTATAATTATTTGATAGATGAATAATCTAAACTAAGTACTTCAAGTTGATTCTTGGAGCTTAATAAATTAATTAGCTCATATATATATATATATATATATATATATATATTTTAATGCTGAGTTCCAACGTTCTAGAGAGGATATATTTGTAATAATATATACACATACGCATACACAACAATAAAAAAATTTTGGGACTTAATTATATATGTATATTAAACTAACTATAATCTCATTTGTCATTAAGCTTGTCTTTTCTAAAACTTTAATTTCTTGATCTTATCCATATCATTACAAACAAATTGTAATCATGCATGATCTCTGATGAAGTGATATGTTGCATCACTTCGATCATCGTTATAATTTCTATCCACATATTTCGCTAGCACTCAATCATATATACATACATGTATATATATATATAATATTAACTTAATCAGTTGGACATATCCAAAATATATAATATGATATTAATACATCCATTTTGTCAAAAGTATAATGCCATGATGATAAAGCTTAATTGTCTATATTTATAACACCTTGTTAGTGAATAATATAGTAGTACTTTAAATTTACAAGTTTAAAAAAATTACAAGATTGTTAATTTATAACACCTTGTTAAATAGGTAAACACTAATTTTGGAATAAATAGATGATGGTTTCAAATAAGTTATATAAGTCAAAAACATTTACTAACTTACTTAACAATTTAATATATGATTTACATATTTTGTTGCAAAGAAGAAAATTCCTCCTCCTAACTAGAACTCAATTTCATGCCCTACTTTTGTAACATGCTCTGCTTCAAATCTCTACTTTGGCTCAATTTCTATTTTTTTTAGCACAATTATACCACTAAGTTCCCACCTAACTTATGTTCATGATATCACTTGATCTCCAATCTTGGTTGTGATTAATTTAAAATTGTAGTAAATATATATTACATAAAGTTTAATTATTACACCGTAAATAGTGGCATATATATGCTTGAAAGTACGAAAAAAAGAATTTAGAAATTTTCAAGTTCTCTCCTATTTCTTTTATCTTTAAAAATAGGATTCGGTAACTCATGGTGGTTTACTACCGTCTTCTTTTCTGGTTTCTTTATAGAGCTCATGGTGATTCAATAAAGGCCGACTTCTTTTTTTTTTTTTTTTTTTCTTTTGTAGTTTAGAAGAACAATAAACTTTCAACGCTTGAAAGATTTACTATCCAAAATTTCTTTTGATATTCAGCTGTTTTAATTCCTATTTAATTTGTGTGAAGAAAAAGATACTAGAATCTTGGGAAAAGAAAGTATCCTTATAATTTTGAATTTGAAGTTTATTTAAGGTACTAAATCATCTTGTGTGGACTTAGTTCTTTACTTACTTTCTACTTTAACAAGTTTATTTGCTGGAAAGTATTTGAGAAACATAAAAGTCATGGCCAATACATAATAAGGCTGCAAGGCATTTGGCTATCCAGATGTCAAAAAGTGACGAAGGAGATTTATGTTGGATAAATATACTAATCATAATATAATACAATAGAAATACTTTCAAACAAGACATATATAAAAACACCGTACAACTCGAACTTAAAATCTCTAATGATAGCTATATTATTTTATTTATGAAAGAAAACATACATATTTCTCCACATGTATATAATGATATTTTTTTAACACTATAATTAATGCATTTAATTTTACTTATTATATCTTAAATATATACTTTCAATTCTATCCATCTAATTTACTCTCTAAATTTAGAAAAAAATAAGATTGATTATATTGTTATCTTTTTCCTAATTTCTTCACATTTACTGCTTTTTTTTTCATTGATTATTATCTTGTTTTTTTTGTCTGTATAGAATTTTTAACATGTATGTAATTATTAAAAAAAACATAAGGGGCTAGAAAGCCAGAAGATAAAAAGGTGGTATTACATATTCTAAGACCTTTCTCGTGCTTTGAATTGTTTTTATAATGAAATACAATGTAAATGCGTTGCGAAGTTGTTGGTCAAAAATTGTATGCATGTGATAAGCATCATGCCTAGACATTTTGGTACGTAATAAAAAAAGATCCTTCAAATTGTCGGCCAAGAGGACCCCCATGCATTCATTCACGTAGGTCATGGCCGGCATTCAGCAAAATTCCAACCCTAGCTTTCGTCTCCCTTCACCATCTCCTTTGTTTATTCCACAAAAGACAATTTTTGTTATTGTTTATGAAAAAAATATGGCTTTGATAGCTACCTTCTACCAAATTAAATGTGTCAATTGAAAATGATTTATCTAAGTCCCTTTATATTCATATTTATATGCGGGTATATGATAATTAGGAATTAATTATACATATCACCTACGTATATGATGTTGAATAATTATAAAATATTCTAAAAATACGGTTGAATTGACAGAACTAGTAAATATAATTCATATATTTAAAATTTTGTTTTTATATTTTTTAAACATAAATTTAAAATCAATTTATTTTATTTATGGAATTATCATCTCGTCTTACCATATAGCAATGCACTACAAATCACATGCACCCATATGATAATTAACAAAAGTTTCCCACGTAAGAACTCTACTAATTAAAGATGTAATAATAAATAAAAAATTAATTAACTTATTCAAAAAAGAAAATTTTCTTAAATGAGGTTTAACTATACATGTGAGTTGTAATTAGTTCTGTAAAATTTGTTTATATGTATCTTAATCAAACTAGGTCAGACTTGATCATGCAAACATGTATTTCTACGTTGAGAAAATTATGAAAGAAAAATCAAAGAATTTCTCAGTTTATGATTTTAAAAGCACAAGTTTAATATAAATAATTATACTTTTGTTGTATAATCATCCCCATGAGATTTAGTTTTAAACAAAACTCAGGGAATTATAAATTTAATTATTTTTCAAGGTATATAATTATTATATGCAATAATCATCCGACCATAAAAATTCACTACCAGAAAATTTGTTTTTTCCAATGAAATTAGTATAATATATTTTATTTCAAAAATATCTATTTTTTGTAGCTTTCTTTTAAATTTTTGTTATAATTCTAAATTTTACTTATTTTTTAGTAACAGTTGAACTTTTCTATTTTAAAAAAATATATTTTTATGATAAATTAAACCATATAATAGTCATTGCAAAAAGTATATTTTCTTGACTAATCAAAACATTTGTTTTCAAAAGTATATTTTTCATAAGGAATGACAATAATATTCATTGTACAAATTACAGAAGAAATATTATACTTTTTATGCAACCCTATTATTAATTTTTTGTCTAAGAATATCACTTTCCAACTTTTAATTAATCATTGTGAAAATTTTTAACATTTAAAAGAATCTTAATATAACGACTCTTAAACTTGAAAAGAAATAAATTATAATTTAGTGTGGAAGAGAAACAATAAATTAGGGTTTACATTCCTTACACAATAATTCAGAATATATAATAGAGTTACGGAAATTACCATTCTAAAAAAACAACTAATAATAAAAAAAAAAAGTGAACGTTCTACTTGCAACCCTTTTGTGGATCGGACTCTGGATCTTGATTTTCTTAATATGAAATGGTTAATAAAGGAGTGAACTACACTACCTTAGTAAGAATATCACATTACTCACCGACCCAGAAATAAATGTTGGTAGAAATCATAAAAATAACTAATAAAACTCTTAATTTAAGTAAATTCATTTACCGAATATTTACCGTAGTGAGATTTCAAAAAAAAAAAACTAACTTACAGAGTTAATAACATAAACGATATCATAAACTTATATGCAATCAGTCGGAACAACAACTTTCTTTTTTATCAACCTACTAGTATCCATGGGGATCCATAGGGATATCCCTATTACGCGTGAACCCTTATTCAACATTTTTAATTAACAGGCTGTCGTCATACCCCATCCGGTATGAGTGTCAAAAGATACTATCTCTCAATACCCCGTCTGGTATGAGGGTGAAACGAACCGTCCCCATACTCCGTTCAGTATGGGCGCTAAATTACCAATTCTCGATACCTAATCCGGTATGAGATAATGTTCACAGTAGGATTTTCGATTCACTCGGTCTATCTATTATCTCTCAGGATATTCAGTAAGACTATCATTCATCCCTCCACTTAATCAAACAATTTTTTGTTATCTTTAATTTCTAGTTTTCCAATTTAACCGTAATCACATAAAACAAGCAATACATGCATTAAAGAAACACAATTGTATCATCATACTAATTCCAGTGCATTATCATGCATTCGAAACTGTAAAATCAGACAATCAGTTAAATATAGCAAACAGTAATAAATAACAAGTTCTGCATCCATTAATAACCTATAATTAATTATAAATATTTTTAAGTTTTACAAAATAACATATTATTTAAAATTAAACTTTAATTCCATAACAGAGAATAAGCTGAGAGATTCTTACTCGAATTGGTGTCCGAATGCTAAGCTTTTAACTGTATCTACTGGCGGTCGAGAATTTCGAGCACCTAAAAATATCCCAAAAAAATTCAAAATAAGTGTTGAAAATCTTTTTTGGCAAATTCTAGAATTTCGACACGGTGGCTCTGCCATGCTTCGGCGACGACACCATCGCCTGTGGCAGAAGTTTTCCTCGGGTTGGCTATTTTTGGTTGTTTTCGGTTGATTTAGGCCGGTTTTGTATCCATCTATATGAAAAAATATGTTAAGGGGTCTCGGTTGGCTGATAAAAGTCGAAAAATCAAAGCTTACCGACGACGGAATTTTCTGGCGCGGTGGCTTTGTCGGCTCACCTTCGCGGTTGGGTGTTTTGTTTCAGTCAACCTGTAGAGAAATGAATGACAATTACAATAGTGGAAAAATTACATGAAATGGGAATCGGGAAGGGTCTCATCGGAGGTGATTTTTTATTTTTTTCAAGGTAGCGCCGCTGGGCTTTACCTGCAGTTTTCGCCTCATCTGCTGATTATTTTGCTCCGATTTGGCCATGGGGATGTTCAAAATTTAATTTCGAATGAATAAATTTTTTTTTACCTCTTTTGGCGGTCGGAAGTGGCTTCGACACGACGGTGCGCGCGCGGCTCCCTTCCCGGCGACTGGCTCTTCTTCTCCGGCGGGGGGCCCCGGGGGGGGGGGGGGGGGGGGGTTGGGTGGGTTTGGGTTAGGAGTTGGTGTGAAGATGAGTATTTATATCCGTTCTCTTTTAATGTAGGTCGTCCATCGCGTTTGATCTGGATCGTCCGATCACGTTTGATCTGAACCGTTCATTGTTATTTGATCTGAGTCGTTCGATCGCGTTTAAATAAGAAATGAATGTGGACCGTCCATCGCGTTTATTCGCAACCGTCTGATTGTGTTTGAGGAGAAAATTGATCTGGACCATCCGTGCGCGCAGGAACAAATCCAGACCATCTGATCGTAGACACGCAGATCACTAGTGTTGCCGCCTTACCGCGCCGCACGCTCCAATTCGTCAGGACTGCTGACTGGGCGTCCACGTGGCACAGTTTTCTTAAATTACGTTTTGACCCACATTTTCTGATTTTTCTTTTAAAAATATTTACAGAACCTAAATTTTCACTCATTTCTCCTAAAATTATTTTCAATTTTATCATCCTCTTATTTTTTCCTAATTTTATATTAAATAATAATTTATAAAATTAAAAATTAAATTTTATACATTAAATAAAAATTTAAAAATTCAAAAACTACATTTATATATTAATTTTAAACATATTAAAATTAATTAAGAGTATTACACTCAATATTGCAAAAAAAGTATATTATATCTGTGCAAGAAAATCAAGTCGCTGCTATAAAATTTGAGTTTTTAGTTGCAGTAAGTGTCAATATCTATATATATACATATAATTACTACATATGTATATATCAAACGTATGTAGCAATTATATATATATAGGTTAAAATTAATTGACAGGATAAAGTTAATATTACGTATGTATATAGCAAACACATAATTAATTCAATTTAATTTAATAACCTATATATATATATAAAATAACTTGTTGTTGATCACTTCAAAATTCAAATCTTAATTGTTTGTCTTCACGCAGTGATCAGTGATTAATCAGGTCAGTAGACAGAGTTCGTGCGCCGCTTGATTATCTTCTCATGCATGCTTATACGCAACCATGGTTTCCTATAAAGGGGGCCCTTGTGATCCCCTCAATCAACTTTGCCGGCCACAAAACCTGAAATTAACCCCTAAATTAGTTAATTCATTGTTTAGGAGCCGTGTTAGTTTTTAGCCTTCAGAACTTCAATTTGATTTTGTTGTAAGAAATTAGATAATATAGGAGAATAAAATTTTAAATGTACAAAATTAATGTCGTAAAATACAATCATAAAATCACTTATGAATACAATCATAATATTCAATTAATAATGCTAACGATCCTTTTGACTATCGACTAAAAATAATTAAGCTCCAAAAGCGCAGGTTTTTGTGTGAAAATTATTGAAATACTAGAACATTTATATGATGTTTGGTATGCTCCCAAGACAAAATGTAAGTCCTTTCTCTAATGAGGAGTTCGGACAATATAGATCACATTTTCATCCAATGCAAGAAATATGGCTCGTGTGGCTAACGGACAAAAATAACGAGATCATGAATACTCTATTTTATGTGATTGTGTGATTCCTATGGTTGGTCATCAATAAGAGGGTCATTAACAATAAAGTGTTTGAGTATGGATAGGATTCCAAATCTAGTACGCACGAGGTTGGTTTGATGAGTTAAGGCTCTTCAAAAGTACTATGGTAGATATTCAATCAATTAGATGCTTTTATCCCTTTTAGTGGTTAGGCTGATTGACTTAGCAAAACCAACTTGGAGTATATGGATTGGATCCCATCAGGACAAGAAGAATTAAAGTTTAAAGTGGAAACCTCAGCTTGGAATAAGCCATATCTTACGATGATTGTTCGAGGGTTAACAGACATGATCTTATGTAGAAGTAAAATCTTTATAAATTTAGCTAATCATTAGCAATGTGATGGAGCTTTTAAAACTAAAAGAATGTAATTAAAATTGTATCCTTTGGTGCCCTTGATAGTGAGATTAGGTTAAAAATAAAGAGCAACTCTTTGGTTGTAGCATTCTAGGTGCTCAGTAATATAATCCCTTAGAAGTTAAACTATGTAGCGAATGTTATCTCTAATGGGCTGCATAATTTGAATTGCATGAACTTTGCTCATGTGAATATGGAAGGAATTCCATGGAAGATGTGTTCGCTAGACTGGAGTCAATAAAAAGAAGGATTTCTTCCTTAGTCATGAGGTTGTGTTTGTTGAGGTGTTCTAATACTTGCTGATGGTGATAAATAGAGCTTTGCAATGATGTCTTAGTTGGTAATTCTATTTTAAAAATTGTTGTTTTAATTTTTATTAGGGCCTTGTAATCATTTTTTAGATCAAGTGGTATAACGTTTTGAACAAAATATCCTACTTTACAATCGTTCACATAGTCATCTGTAAGTATTAGATGGTTAGATCAGGGAGTGCACGTTCATTTACTTTAGTTTTTGGTTAATTTATTTTGGTTTTGTATTTTTGATGAAGTAGACATAGAGGTACATTTTAGGGAACTTATTTTTGCTTATCAAGTGTTTATAATACATGAATGACTAATTGGTATGAATATACTTGATAATGGTGTAAGGTTGAGATTTGAAGACATATAGCATGGAATATATGGATCAGAATTGCATAGTTAATGTGGATAGTTAAAAAGAAAGAAAAATAATAAGGACATTTGATGGTTAGTTTGTGCCTTGACAAAGATGTGAGGAGGCCATATACTTCAAAGAGAAAAAGATCTTTACGTATTCAAGAAGAGCTTAGGTTTTGTTTTGTGAAAACAACTTAAAATGATTAACTTATTGTCTCTGTGCTTTACAAAGACTTATCTAGTTGTGCTTTAGTTTTATTCCACTATTTCAACTTGACGGATTAATGTAAATTGGCTAATGTGTTTCTTTTATTTTATCATTGATGTTTGAATCTCACATGTAAGGAAGACATTCATGAAATCATGAGCATGCTTTTTTGGGATGAAGTTTCTTTTTATGATGAGGTTTATTGCATGTGGAAGTTATGTATATGAGCATCTGTTGCTATACTTTGATAAACCTAATGAGCTACTCCTTATAACATTAATATGTAAAGCTCACAAGCTAATGATCAAAATATTCTATTGATAGTTAAGTTGCAATTTATGTGTTCCAAGTTGTATTTGTAATTTTATGCCTCAGTAATACATGCTCCAAGCTTCTTTTCAGATGCTGAAGAACATTTTTGGGGAACATATTAACCAAACAATGAGTGGGATTTGTCTAAGGTTATTGTACCAGATTTTGTATACATGTTGATGTATACTATTATTTCAAATCCTATGCCTTGTATATTTCATTATAAGCAAGTATCTGTGTGTCTTTAATTGTATTATATGGCTTTGGGTACTTAGAATTTCCTTTAGATGGTTTTGTAATAGTTTATTTTCAATTAGTAAAACTTATATTTACTTTTAAAATACATGTTAATGTTAGCATATCAACTAGCATATAACCCTGTTAAAGATATCATTTATACCATGTTATCATTGGAGTATTGTGATCATTAAAATAAATAATTAGTAAATATTTAAAATACTTATTCTTACATTTTCAAGTCTGACTAACTTAGTTTACATGTCTCTTGCCGCATATTAGCTCTAATTGTTCGCTTATATTCATTATCTCTCATGCTAAGTGTCATTTTGCCTCATGCTTCTATAGAATTCTAAAATAAACGAAGTATTTAAAAGAATATTCTTTAATTTTATAGAGTATTATCCCACAAGGCTTTTTCTTTCTTCATGTAGAAAAAAACTTTCAGAAAAAATATTCAGATTTAATAAAATATCAATAATAATTCTTTTTTTTTTTTTTACTTTTTCTTGTCTTTACTGCTCAACCTTACTGGATGGTAAAAATTATCTGCAAATGAAAAACGGACAAAAAACCTAAGATTCAATCTTGTGTAGTCAAACATATCTGACTATCTAGGATGCTTAGACATTTGTACCCCCTAAGGGCAGTTGAACTTTAGTGGACAAACTTATCCACCCACTAAACGCAATCAAATATATCAACCTACTAGAGACAAATAAACTTCTCCATCCTTAGTTAAACTTAGACAATCAAACATTTTTATGAACTATGATGGTTGTGCCTATCAACCTATCAAGGACAATCAAACCTATTACTAAAAAAATAGTGGTTAAACTTATCCTTCGATTAGAGAAGTCAAACTTAAATGATCAAAGTTATTGTCGACCAAGGACAATTGAACTAGGGTGATCAACTTAGGTGGTTAAACTTGTTCGTTAGCCAAGGGAGGTAAAACCTCTTTTCCCACTAGGGATGATATGACATGTTCACCCATTAAGGTTGGTCAAGAATGTGAACCTATCAAGGGTAGTTAAGCCTTTATGGTCACTAAAGGAGGTTCAAACTTGTCGACCGCACATGGGGTGAACATGTCAATGTACATATATATATATATATATGTTGGAGATTTGACAACTTCTATGAAAGGAATGGTGTGGGTACACTTGAGATATTTTATGTTTATGCATTAAAGTCCTGTTAAAGCTCTGTAAAAGTTTTATCAAGCTCAACTTGCTTTCGCCTCTTGTCTTCATATCAAATCCTACACCTTGGTGCATTATCCATGTTTTCATCATTAGATAAACCCCTAAATTAGCTTTTCCATACCATGATAAATGCCTTTAACAGAGTTTAACCATATGAATGACAAGTTCGAGGTGAGTTTTAGTAACATGAACCTGTCCCTCAATTTGAATCGTAAAAGATGAACTTTTCCTGAATCATATATGAGTTTCAATAATTTGAAATTTTTTTTGATTGTTTATGTTTTTTTCTATAAAACTCAAAATAGTATAATTCAAGCCAACATATCTCGTTTCATTTTCTCATTTTATTACCTTATCGATCTCTTTTTTTGTTTTGTTATACTTTCACAATTATTGACTGCAACAACTTACAACTCTAAAGTCCTATTTATGATTCTTTGGTTCTTGCAAATTTTCTTCTCTATTTAATTTACTAAGATGATTTGAATGGTCAATTTATTTTACAGATTGAGTTTTTATAAGATTAAAATATTATTACTTTAGTTAGAAGATAGATTAGATAAATCGTTTGATTTTAACATAATTTTTACATTTTAAAAATTGCATTAGCAAATAAAGAGAAGAACTCTTTTTATAGAGGTCTTAATATTGGAGGAAAGATGTAAGGCCCTAGAATACTAGACTAACTTATCCTTACTATCGTCTATTTATAATCAAATTAATTTTGTTTAACTATTAAAGAAGCTAGTCATTCTAAATATTTATGTGTTTTTACTTTATTTTCTTTTGTTTATCATTTTTAGTCTTTGTAGTAATCATAATACATAGCCTTTAGTTACACATATATACATTAATTTGTTAAAAATAATTGAGAGATATTTAAAATACTATTCAAAATCAGATATATTATTTATTACTTTAGAAGTACGTAACATCAAATATTTTTAAATAACTAATTGAGTTTATGTTGACTTTATAGTCTAAAAAATATTTTTAGAGTTAAATAATAATTTTAAAAATTATAAAAATTTAATATTTTTACGTATATGTATTGTTTTCTTCTATAACACCGATCGATTATTGAAATATGATTACTTATAAAAGTATCGAATTCACAAATTATTATTATTATTATTATTATTATTATTATTTCAGATTTTAGATATGAAACGTGCATAGTGAAAATTCTAGGATTTGATTATTAGAGATTGGATTGGAGATCTTTTAGTCATCTAAACATTATGTTTATGAAATGACAAACTATTGATTTTGTAAAAAAGAAAAAAAGAAGAGTTAATTTATTTATGAACTAATAATAAAATAATTATTACATAATAATAGAAAGCAAGTGGCAGTTAAAATAGTATATTTGTCGGCAGTTGAACAAACTTGGATTCACATAACAAAACTGCAGATCTTGGCAAGTGCAAATAATTTCATATCTAACCATAATTAACAAGTAATTAGTTCCTAATTAAACCTATTAATGTAGGTTGACTATTCTATATATGGTATAAAAGATTCCAACGAAGACCATACCATGTACTGTTGCACATAGAATTAACGATCAAGGTTGACTAATCAGTAAATATGTCACCAAATAACTATTAACCTTCACTCTCCTCATTAAAAAAAAAAAAAAAGTGAAAATTTTATCAATTACTATGTCCCTATCTCTCTTGTAGTCTAAATAACACAATGATTTTTTTTTTTAAAGTTTGATTTTTAAATTTTTATTCGTTTGTATTATATTTTTATTTATAAAAAATGTATATTTGCGAGCTATCTATGGCTAAAAAAATGTATTTATCTTAAAATATTTTTGAGTGATGTAATGATATACCCTAAAAATATATGCATTAATAATTAGTGATAGTAGAATTAGTAGTAGTCATCACTATGACAATAATGACAGTGCAGATAATAATATCTATGGTTACAACAAAGATGATAATCGTACTAATCGCAAAAGTAACCATATGATTAGATAATGGTAGTGTTAATGTCCAAAATGTGAGTAATGACGATGATGATGATACAATGGTAATAATAATAGTAACAACAATAATAAAGATGACAATGACAATGATTATGATGAAGTAATAGTGGTAAGTGGCAACAACGACAGAGTTAACAACATGTACAATGGTGGAGGAGTTTGAAGCATGTACGATGGTAGAAGAAGTGGTGACATACATAATGGCGAGGGGGTAATGATAGAATGACAGGGATATAAGAAGTACATTGGTGTCATTGGGTCAATAGTGGTGGTGGCAGCTGCAGCTACAATAATAATGGTGGCAACAAATGTGACAGTTGTTGTAATAGTAACATTGATTGTGAATGTAATTGAGATGATAATGTGGTGCAAATAATGGTGATCAAAATTCACAACAAAACCGAAATTGACAATGATAGTGGATTTGCAATTTCAACAGTAGTGAAGTGGTGGTCGTACTAGTGATTCTAGTATTCTTCATAATAGATGGATATTGATAAAAAAAAAACCTATAGATAATTACTTTACTCGTTTTAAGATATTATTGAGATGAGTAATGTTTATTCAATTATAATTGGACAAATGAACCACTTTCAAATGACTATTATTTATCTTACATTAAAAAAATTACTTCAAACATTAGATGAAGTAGGGTGAGAAACATTGATCATTCTTTACTTTATAATAGCCTAAGCACTAACATAACTTAAAATAATTTGTAACCAAAGTTGGTTTGCATTTGTAGGGGAAAAAAAAAACAAATTTATTAACATGATCAAAAAAATTCGATTCACATAGCTAAGATGAAGATATGGACATTCATACTCGTATAAGTATAAATAGACAAAATTTTGTTAGGAGTCTCTCTTAATGCTTTCATGCCTTTAAAATTCTTAAATATTGTGATACATCTTTATATGTTTTATGATTTTCTTGATTATTTTTTTTTTAATTTCCATTTAGTTTCATTTTATTCAAATAAGTAGAATCATTTAACTTAACTATTAAAAAAAATTCCATTCTCATAACTTCATGTGGTAAAATATAAATTTTTTTTTATCAATATAATTATGAGTTGATGCAACTTTTGACCTTTTCTTGATCGATTGAATATGTTCTTATAGTGGCTCTTGTATTTTTTTTTTCTTTATATTTTGGTGATTAGCAAATAATTTTTTTCAAAAAAAAAAAAAAAAAGAAAGAAAGAAGTTATCGTCACATTCTTGAGAAACAAGTTTCTTGGTTTTGATTATGATACATGAAGAGCTTTGTGATTTAAAACCAAACCAAGTATACCTTGTTTGTTCCATTAATTTGCAAATTAAGAGATATAGATAGTTTTACAAGACAAGTTATTACAATAATTTATGGGTGAATTATATATTTTGATGAGTACATCTTTTTCCATATAGAGCAACAAAATATTTTTAAGTTTTAAATCATCACCATCTAATCTTAACTACATGCATATGTGTAAGCTTAAAACTTCTCTTGGATAGCCACATCTAGGTGATGAACACTTATTCCACCATCATTCTATTCTACTTTTCTCTCTCATTAGAGAAAAAAAAAAAAACAAAAAATCCCTTAACCCTCTCTTCCTTCCAAATACTTTCTTCCCATGTCATTCTCAACCATATAACTAACAAATGTTTTTTAAGGGTAAAATGGAAGGAAGAAATGGGGAAAAAGAAAAAGTGAAGATCACACCTATTCTTTTGTGGGTAAGTAAATAGAGAGTCAGAAAGTAAATACCACAAGAATATATGTAAGATAAAATTCTAACTTCAGAGTCATTAAATTTATAATATTTTTAACAAATTTATCAAAGTTTTGATTTTATTAAATTAAATTATATCAAAAACAGGACATTGTCTAAATAAGATAATGATCATGCGTCCTTTTTCTTTTCCGTTTTTTGTCTCACATATAACTTCTCCATCAACTAACTTATCACCTTTGCTTGTACACTGGGCCAGTTCTCTCTCTATTTATACCAACTGTGCGAGCCATACTCTTCCACAACATACCCTGCCTTTTCAGTTTTCACAATCTGCATTTAAGCACATATAGCTATACATACATACATATATATATAGATAATTCGCAATGGCAAAGCTTAGTTGTGTGTTAATGGCTCCACTACTATTCTCTTTTCTGCTCATTCTCATGGTTTCTTCTCAGGGTCCTCCCTCACCAGGGTACTATCCTACATCCAGATTCCCGTCTTTAGGTTTTGATCAAGGATTCAGAAATCGTTGGGGTCCTCAGCACCAGAGAGTAGAACAGGGTGTCCTAACAATCTGGCTTGATTCTACCTCAGGTCCTATATATATATATGTATAATATATTTATCCACTTACATCCATCTCTACTTGATTTAGAATGAGCTCTAAGGGACATCTTTTGTTGATGATTCTGGAATTGGGTTCTGATCAATTTCTGCTATTTTTTCAAGAACAGGAAGTGGGTTCAAATCACTTCATACATATCAATCTGGTTATTTTGGAGCTGCCATTAAACTTCAACCCGGTTATACTGCTGGAGTAATTACATCTTTCTATGTAAGCATGAAAAAAATGAATGGAACGTGTTCTATTTTTTTATTGATTTAGTTAATAATCTACTATTTCTAATCTGAATCTTTAATGGCAGCTTTCAAATAATGAAGATTATCCAGGAAATCATGATGAAATTGACATTGAATTTCTGGGTACAACTCCAGGGGAACCCTACACTTTGCAGACAAATGTTTTCATAAGAGGAAGTGGAGATAGAAATATCGTCGGCAGGGAAGTCAAATTTCATCTCTGGTTTGATCCAACACAAGACTTCCATAACTATGCTATTCTCTGGACCCCAAGTGAGATCGTGTAAGTATATCCCACTTCTACGAACCTACTCACCATCCTCTTTGACTTTTAACTTCATATACATATACATATGTGCTAAATTTTCCTTATTTAAATTATACTAAATTTACCCACATAAAGTTATTACCCACTAAGTTTTTCTCTTCAACTGTATAGATTTTTTGTGGATGATGTGCCTATTCGGAGGTATCCAAGGAAGAGTGATGCCACATTTCCCTTAAGACCAATGTGGGTTTATGGTTCAATTTGGGATGCTTCATCTTGGGCTACTGACGATGGAAAATACAAAGCTGACTACCAATACCAACCCTTCGTTGGTAGGTATAAGAATTTCAAAATAGCCGCGTGCAGAGCCGACGGGCAAGCTTCCTGTAGGCCCCCTTCTGTGTCTCCATCTGGCTCTGGCATATTGAGCCCACAACAAGAATCGGCCATGGAATGGGCACAGAGAAATTCTCTGGTTTATAACTATTGTCTAGACCCTAAGAGAGATCATACCCAAACGCCCGAGTGTTGAAAAAAATAAAAATCATTACATGTTTCTGGGCTAAAAATGGCTTCCAATACCCCCAACATGTGATCTGTTCGTGTTAAAATTAAGTGAGTTAAAATATGATGTGAAATGAGAACAAAAAAAATATATATTTTTTTTATGTGGGTAAGTGTATGTATATGTTAAGGGGGATTGTGTATAAAGTTACACAAAATATATAGGAGTTGTTTGTTTGTTTTGTTATGGGTATGGTCTTGAGGTGGAACCCGCTTGCCAAGAATAGGTGCAGGAGTAGTAGTTGAGCATCCAAGGCCTCCAAAAGATTTGAAAGGGTTTTTTTGTCTTTTATCAAATGTTGATGGAATAAAATTGCTACGATTTATGTGTTCAATAAGATAAAAAGTATGAGACTCATCTCTTAATTTAATACCTTCGTCCTACTGATATGCACCTTCTCTCTCATTCTTCTTTATAAAACTAAAAAAAAAAAAAAAAGAAACCTCTAAGAGTAGCCTTCAGAAGTTGATAGTTTGCGAAACTCCAAAACCCCATCTCAAAAACAACTTTAAACCTAAGTTGGAATTATCAATTTACTGAGATTTGAGTAAAACAAAATTGGAGAATATTTCTCCAAAATCATTATTTTAGTTCCATTCGGAACAGACTGATTGAAATGAAACTAATTTTGTCACGAATAGACCCATCCAAGCCCACAAATTAGATTGCATAACGTTTTTTTAATTAAAAAATAAATAATCTGAAAATATTTAAAATAAGTAAAAAAACAATTTTGATAATTAATAAATTAATAGTAATAATTTGTTGTTAGTTTATTATTTTAATTCATTAGTTAAAGTTATTATTTTTTAATTTATTAGAAAATGGAAGAAAGTTGAATTATGTTAAATTTTGAACATTAATTTTAATAATTTACCAAAAAATATAAATGTGGCTGAGAAGGTTGATCGCACAAATTTGCAGGACCATGGTGTTTCTTAATTATAACTGATGGTTTACTCAAATATCAACCATGAGATTAAAATAATTTTTGCCATTTCATTTTAAAAATCAAAGAAAAAAGAAAACTAGGTTGAGGCTAATACAATGAATTTGTCCTTCTACTATTAGTTTTTTTTTTTTCAAATTAATTATTATCTAGTTTTTAGTGAAATTGGTTTTTGTGCTTTTAAAAAACTTTAAATTAAATCATTCTATACTACCAACTGATATTATAATTTGATGATATATAATTTTTTATTTATTTATTCAATGTTACATCAAATATTACATTACATGATGTGATATATAAAAAATAGATTTTAATATGTCGAAACCAATCTATAAAAAAAAAAATGTTGCATACCAGGTTTGTTGAAAAGTAAAAATCTAATGTGGGTTTCTTAAAAACCTGCTTCCCTTGCCTTCTTCGATTTTAATTTTATTTTTTTCTACAATTAATAATTCGATGGTCTTGTAATCCCAACTAATAAATCCAAAACTCAGTTTTTAAGCTTGCCTAAGACCTCATTAAGTAAATTAGTAATCTTAACTCAATAAGTTCTTAAAAATTCATCTATGTTCTCGATAAGTCCGTTAGTAATGTTAAACATAAGAGGTGCCACATAAATCATGATGACACTTGCCCTAAGTACCACAGTAATAGCGAGAGCTTTCTCAATATGATTTTTGACTCTCATTTGTCAAACAAATATAATTAGATTTAATTGATGGAAAAAAAATTTAATTTTCTCTCCCTTTTAGCAAGTTGATGGATTTGAAGATGTGTACTGAGGCTAGCATGGATGGAGTTACCAACTAGAAAACTATTTTCTCGACTGTGACCTGATTAGTTTGAAAATCGAGCAACAGTTCATCCATGAAGAGGGAGAGAAGTATACTACCCTATTCAGCATGATGATTTTTAGGCTTGATTGAAGTTCTATATAGCTCGTGCAAAATACGACCAAAAACCCTCTAATGAGAGCTATGTCAGACCCTAGATTGGTTGGCGCACTCCTATGGATGAGTAGTTTAAGGTCAATATTGATGCCTCTATCTTTGGTGATTTTAGTAAATTAGCTGTCGGAGATATTATATGTGATAGTCAAGACAACTAGGCATTGTCGGCTTCATGTCCAACCAAGTCACCCGTCTTTGCTTCTTAGTAAGTCTTATTTATTAACACAATAAAGGCATGTACCAGCAATCAAAATACAAGTAAATAGAGTGATAAGGTGTCCCATAAATTATGGAGTGATAAGGATGAATTTACTCACAACAGCAACTTTATTAGTAGAGATATATTAGGAGATAATAGATGTCAAAGTATAATAACTTCAGTCCAAGATGGTAATATAACAAAAAGAAGATTATTTATTTGACTAAATCTATTCCAATAAAAAATGATTATCCAGTTGACTAAATCATGGAAGACTATTGTGCTAATTTCTTTGAATTTATTTTTTGAAGATCCTTTCCTTTCTCCTTGTAACAGTTTTGTTATTTTGTCTACAATAACTTTGTTTTACTTGGCCTATATATACAGAGTCAAGTACTATTGTAAAAAGTAGTATCTATTAATAAAAATACAGGAATTTTTTTCACTCTTTTTCTCTTCGTATTAGAGCGGGTTGTGTTCACCAAGCACAATAGCTCCGACAATCATGACCTTAATATCCCTAAATGTTGGAAATTTCAGTACACTTAAACTGACCCAATCAAATTGCCCACTATGGAGAGAACAAGCTTCAGGACTAGTAGAGAGTCAAGAACTTGTAGACCATCTTACCAATGAAGATCCAATTCCAACTAAATATACTACACCAAATCTAAATGCTACAGATACTAAAAACACCTCATCAAAACTAACAGAAGAATACATTGCCTGGCAAAAAACTGATCGTCTTCTTCGAGGGTGGAAAATTGGAACACTCTCTGAAGACGTTCTTGGGCTTGTTATTGGTCTGGAAACTACTCATGTTGTTTGGGAGGGTTTGAAAAATGCTTATGCATAAGACTTACAAGAACATGAATTCACACTACGTCAACAGTTGATGTATCTCCGTAAAGAAGATGATAAAACCATGGAGACCACCTTAATATTTTCAAAGGTTTATGTGATAATCTAGCAGCCATTGAAAAACCTGTTTCTAATAAAGAAAAGTATTTTTTCTTCTCACTAGTCTTGGACTACAATATGAAACTTTTACAACTATAATGCTAAAACCCCCTAAGACCTTCATACTTTGAACTAATCTAACAACTTTAAAATTTTGATCAACGATGCAATTGGTTTTCTAATCAATCAAACTTGTTGATCTCTATATTCACTCTTCATCTAACATTCTATGGTCAGCAACAAAAAAAAATCTCAGAATACATCTTCACGAAATCACAACAACACATTCTGTAACGGCCCCGGAAATTCAAAAGGAAATACATATAATAATCTGAGTGCGGAAGCGAAATAAAGGATTAAGGTTAACATCCCTTACACAAAAACTTAAAAATACTAAACAACATCACAGAATAAGTTCTATAAAAGAAATACGAGAAATGAGAAAAATAAATAAAACTATAAGGCATTTAACATCTGCTCGCCGTCTTCTTGTGGATCGGGCTTGGGAACCAAGTCCTCCTGATCTGAAATGGTTAAATAAGGAATGAGCTACACTATCCTAGTAAGGACATCATACTATATGACCGTCACAGAAGTAAAGGTTGGTAGAAAATAAAAAACAACCAATGAAGCACAAATTTTAAAGTAATACATTTATTTCAAATAAAATCACTTACCATTTTTCTTACTCTTGGAGAACCAGTGAAAACAACCTATAAAGACAATAACATTATACATATCACAATGTCATGCATAATCAGTAACATAAAATATATCATAATTCCGTATTCATTAATAATAACTGATTATCCCTATTTCTCGTTTTCATCAGCCTACTAATATCCATGATGATCCATAGGGGTGTTCCTGCTACACGTGAACCATTCTTCTTAACAATCTTAATTTCAAGGCCGTCCCCATACCCCGTCCGGTATGAGCGCCAAATGACCAAGTCTCCATACCCCGTCCGGTATGAGACAACATTCACGGTAGGGTTCCCTATGAACCTGGTCCGTCCACCATCTCCCAGGATATCTAGTGAGCCTGTCACTTTATCTGTTTTCCCTTAGTCTTTGTTACCAAGCTGAACATAATCATATAAACAATAAACATGCACCCGGTAATACAATCATATCTTAAATTCCAAAATCATACAGTGGTCAAGTAAGACAGTAATACATGCATTTAGAACCATAGAATAGATATATTAAATACCATAATGCATTTAAATCGTAAAAGAAATCAAGTAAGAATCGACAGAGAAAAATGTCCACTTCGGACTCCATTAGCAAACTTAATTAATTATGCATATCTATTTAATTTGTACAAAATACAGTATTATCATTTATTCAAACTTCAATTTTAAAGGAAACAGTGTGAGGGGTCCTTACTTGGTTCGACGCCAAAAACTAGATTGTTACTGCGCCTAAATGCGGTCCCAAGGTTCCCTGATTTATTTCTTGGGAACTGAAATGCACTTACGGTAACTACACATGCCCCAAATAACCCAAAAATCATACCCAGGGCCTACTCGGCCAATTTCAGAATTCTGGCACGGTGGCTCTGCCATGCTCCAGTGACGACGTCGCCGCCCACGAGGGTAATCCGCCTCGGATTGGCTTTTTTTAGCCGTTTTCGGTCAAATTCAGCCAAACTTGCATCGGTTCCAGTGAGAAAATACACTTAGGGCCCTCGGTGGGTCGAAAAAATATAGAAAACCAATCACCGGCGGTGGGGCTTTCTGGTGCGGCGGCTCCTCCAGCTCACGTTGCGGTTGGGTGTTCTGCTCTAGTCAACCTGTAGAGAAGAAAACGGTGATCACAACGGTAGAAAAATCACATTAAACGAGAATCAGGAAGGGCCTCATCGGAGACGAAAATCGAAACACCCCGTGGCAGCGCCACTGACCTTTGTCGGCATTTTTCGATCAATTGGCTGGTGCTTTCACTCTGATTTTGCCACGGGTGGGTTTGGAATCAAATTCTGAGCAAAAGGTAGAATTTTTACCTCGTTTGGCGACCAAAAGTTGCTCCGTTGCGGCGGCGGGTAGCGACGGTCGGATTCCCGGCAGCTGGGCGGTCTTTTCTAGCGGGGGGCTCTGGCGGCTAGGGTTAGAATTTGGGTGCGGATGGGGTTATTAATACCAATCAGCTTTTGATATGGGCCATCCATTACTTTTAATCTGGATTGTCTGATCGCGATTTAATCTAGGCTGTCCGTGCGCGATTCAATCTGGACCGTCCGTGCGCGATGCAATCTGGGCTGTCTGTGCGCGTTTTGATCTGGGCCGTCCTCCCGCGCAGGAATGGATCTCAGCCGATCGATCACGCGGATCGCCCATGTGGCTCCCCTGGCATGACCTCCCGCGTCAGCGTCTCTACCACCTGGCGCGTCCTGGTTGGTTGGGGCTGCTGACCAGGTAGCTGACATGGCTTAACATCTCTAAATTGCGTTTTGACCACCAATTTCTGATTTTTCTTTTAAAAATACCTTTAGAACCCAAATTTTCACCCATTTTTTTCAAAATTATTTTTAATTAAATCCCTACCCAATTTTTTACCACCTTTTAATTATTATTATTATCATTATTAAACTAAAATAAAATTAAATAAATCAAATTAAAATTACATAAATAATAATTAATAAAAAGAAAAAAAAGAAAGGTTGGGTGTTACAACTCTCCCCCCCTTAAAAAGAAATTTGGTCCCTTAAATTTTCCTTTTACTCTTGATCGAATAGCTGGGGGTACTGGGCTCTAAAGTCTGATTCTAGCTCCCATGTGGCATCCCTTGGTGTGTGGTTCTCCCATACGACCTTTACAAAGAATATTTTTCAGTTGTGGAGTAATCTGCTCTTTCGATCCGTTATGCCGACTGGTACTTCCTTGTATGATAAGTCCTCCTGGAGTGGGAGAGGTTCATAAGCCAAGACATGAGAGGGGTCCGGGTTGTAGTGCTTCCGGGATGCATGGCAAACTTTGAGCTATGGGACTCTGTCATGATGTCTCTCTCTAACTCACTATCACCTGGAACACATACCATGTCCTGAAATTGGAGAAACCAATCGGCGGAGACTCAGAATTCTGAGCTAACTCCCTGTTCTGCATCGTTCCTGAGGGCTATTAGGGCGGGATCAACTGACAAAGTTTTCCTTATTCTCTGGATTAACTCAGGCTAGACGGTTAGATGGCTCAAACATGTGACTCTCATGAAGTCCTAAAGTCGAATTTGTTGTGTGGTCCCAATTTGCTTGCATTTTGAAACCATCAAATGGGCTAAAATACCTGCACTTTTTCTGCTGAGTGCATCGCCTACAACGTTGCCCTTACTCGGATGGTACAAGATGTCATAATCACAGTCCTTAAGAAGTTCTATCCACCTTCTCTGACGCATGTTGAGATCTTTTTGAGTAAATATGTGTTTCAAACTGTTGTGATCAGTATAGATCTGAAAGGTCTCTCCATATAAAAAATGGCGCCAAGTCTTCAAGGTGTGTATGATTACGGTAAGCTCTAAGTCATGGGTGGGATAATTTTTCTCGTGACTCTTTAACTGTCTAGACTCATAGGCTCTGATATTCCCAGGCTACATTTAAACACAACCCAGGCTTAGATAGGAGGCATTACTATAAACTATATATCCTCCCGATCCACTCGGTAAGCCCAGCATAGGTGCAGTAGTCAGCCGCTTCTTTAGTTCTAAAAAATTTCTTTCACAGTCATCATTCCACTCAAACTTGGCATTCTTCTTTGTGAGTCGGGTTAGGGGAGCAGGTAGACTAGAAAATCCTTCAAAGAACTTGCGGTAATAGCCCGTTATTCCCAAAAAGTTACGAATTTCTTTAATTGATGTCAATTTCTCCCAGCCGAGCACCGCTTCAACCTTTTCATGATTCACTGATACTTCATCCTTTGATATAATGTGTCCTAGGAAGGTGGTCTGCTCAAGTTAGAATTCACACTTACTCAACTTAGCATACAGCTTCTTTCTTCTGAGAACCTGAAAAACCTAAGCTAGATGGTGAGCATGTTCCTCTCTGCAAAACCTAAGCTAGATGGGGCGTCGATTAGCCCAAATGGTATGACCAGGAACTCATAGTGTCCGTACTTTGTTCGAAAAGCCATCTTGGGGATGTCTTCTGTCCTTAGTTTCACCTAATGGTAACCTAATCGCAGGTCTATTTTGGAGAAGACCTGCGCAACCTGCAACTGATCGAAGAGGTCATCAATCTTGGGAAGGGGATACTTGTTCTTGATTCTGATCCTATTTAATCCTCTGTAATCAATACATAGTCTCAATGTTCCATCTCCATTTCTGGCAAAAGTGACTCCGGCACCCCAAAGGGACACACTATGATTGATAAAACTACTGTCTTATAATTCAGTTATCTATTTCCTCAGCTCTTCCATCTCAACGCGGCTCATACAGTAAGGAACAACCGAGATAGACTGGGTGCCTGGCTGTAGATCTATGGTGAACTCGACTTCCTTGTCCACTTGCAGTCTGGGTAGTTTATCCGGAAATACATCTGGAAAGTCTCGTACTACCAGAATCTCTTGAATACAATTTTCTTTCATGGGTTTGCCTAGTTAGAAAAAATAATAAGGTTAAAGTACTTGACAAATAAGAAAATTTACCATCAAGGAATAAGTATTAAATGATTTTATTAATTTATAAATGGCTCCTCATTAGGAGGATTGAATACAACATTCTTGCTAAAATAATCTACGATGGCGTGATACACCACTAGCCAATTCATCATTAAGATTACATCAAAATCTCCCGTGTATAATTCTATTAGGACTACACTCAGTTTCCTATTTACTATCTCTACGGCACAAGCCCTGTAAACAATTTCTCCCAATAGTGTTACACTCCGAGCAATAGATACAAATAATATTGAATCAAGTTTATCAAGTAATACATTAAATTTAGATGCAAAAACAGGTGAAACAAATGAATGCGATTTATCAGTGTCAATCAAAACATGAGCAAGATGGTTACAGATAGTATACATACTATGTACCATGTCCGAGTTGGCTTCAGCATCGTACTGGGTGAGATTGTAAGCCTTGCCCTAGATAGGAGGTTTGCCCTGATTCTGGTTCCTTAGGCACTCTCTCGCAAAGTGTTGGGCACTACCACATATGCAACAAGTGTTGTTGAGGAAGTAGCATGGTCGGTCCCCGTGATCCCTACCGCAATGCTAACAGATCTTACCACATCCTGCCATTGGAGCCTAAGAGGGAGCCAGGATCACCGGTCTGGGCCTCTTGTTCTGTTGGACAGGCGCAGCAGGTGCTGGTTTGCGGGGTGCAGCTGAGGGTATGTGGTTTCCTGCTGACTGAGGGAGGGTGTGGAGGCTCCCCTCCACTAACTGTGCCTTGGCCAAAACAGCCGAATAAGTCCCGAGCTCTAGTACAAAAAAATGCTACTTGATCTCTGGGCGGAGGCGCCACTGGAACCTCCTAGCCTTCTTGCCCTAATCCATCAACGTCTCAGGGGAGTATCAACCCAACTCCAGGAACTTACGAACATATTCTAACACCGTTACGTTCCCCTGAACCGACTGAACAAACTCCATCTCCTTCAGATACTGAATGTGCTCTAGGAGGTACCCTACATGAAAGGCTGTTAGGAAATGTTCTCAAATAACTGGAACAGGCAAGGTGGTCCGCTTGATTTCCCACCAGCGGTCTGCTTCTCCCACCAGCATGTAGGTATCAACGGTGACCCTCTGCTCGGGAGTCACCCCTAAAGTTTTGAAGGCCTTCTCTGTCTCCACCAATCAGTACTGGGCATCTTCGAAAGAAGATTCTCCTATAAAAGTATATGGGTTCAGTCTCCTGTACCTCTCCATGAAGCCTGACTCAATCGTGGGAGGAACTGGGTCCAGTGGAAAAGGGACTGGGCCAGGCTAAGGATAGACTAAGGGGCCCTGTGGTGGTATTTGCTGATATAGTGCGGGCACTGAATTGTACTGTGGCGGTTATCTACCTTGGGTTGGCTGTTTTTGGCCCTTTTTATCCAAATTCAGCCAAATTTGCATCAGTTCCAATGAGAAACCACACTTAGGGCCATCGGTGGGCCGAAAAAATATAAAAAACTGAAACTCACCGACAGTGGGGCTCTCTGGTGCGGCGGCTCCTCTGGCTAACGTTGCGGTTGGGTTTTTGCTCCGGTCAACTTGTAGAGGAGGAAATGTTGATCAAAACGGTAGAAAAATCACATCGAACAGGAATTGGGAAGGGCCCCATCGAATAAAAAATTGAAACACCCCGACAACGGCACTGCTGAGCTTCGACGATATTTTTCGAATAATTGGCCTGTGCTTTCACTCCAATTTGGCCATGAGTGGGTTTGGAATCAAATTCTGAGCAAAGCATAAAATTTTTACCTCATTCGGCGGCCCAAAGTTGCTCCAATACGGGGCCGAATTGCGATAGTTGGCTCCCTAGCGGCTGCGCTGTCTTCTCCAGCGAGGGGCTCCCGCGGCTAAGGTAAGGGTTTGGGTGCGGATGGGGTTATTTATACCCATCCGATTTTTATCTAGGCCGTCCATTACTTTTAATCTGAACCGTCCGATCGCGATTAAATAGGGAGTGAATCTAGACCGTTCATCGTGATTAAATCATGGTCGTCCGTGTACGATTCAATCTGTGCTGTCTGTGAGTGATGCAATATGGGTCGTCTGTGCACATTTTGATCTGGGTCATTCGCACACGCGGGAATGGATCTCAGTCGCTCGATCGAGCGCACGCGAATCACCCACGTGGCTCCCCCAGCGTGGCTTCCCACATCAGCGCCTCTCCCACTTAGCGCGTCCTGGTTGGTTGGGGCTGCTGACCGGGCAGCTGTCGTGGCTTAACTTTTTTAAATTATGTTTTGACCCCCAATTTCTTATTTTTCCTTCAAAAATACTATCAGAACCCAAATTTTCATCCCTTTTTTCCAAAAATTTTTCAAGTAAATCCCTAACCAATTTTTTTACCCCTTATTATTATTATTATTATTTTCATTAAATTAAATTAAAATTACATAAATAATAATTATATTCATACAATAATAATTAATAAAAAGAGAAAAGGAAAGGTTCGGTGTTACACTTTCACATCATTAAGCCGTGGGTTTCAAGCACAACAATCTAGAGACCAAAACCAAGGAACTCAAACGACTTTACGTCCATTGAACAACAACAATGTCCTCCACCACCAAGTTAGAGGCGTATGACCTCAGCTGAACGAAACTTACATCGAGATGAAACATGTCAATACTATGGGAAAGCAGGTCACATTGCAAAATTTTATTGTGGGTGCCAAAATGAACAACTAAAGATGATGATATTTCAAAGGCCCTTGCAGCTCTCACTTTAGAAAACTCTATTGTTGAAACTAAGTGGATTTCAAACACTGGAGCCTCAAATCATATGATAGGTAAATCAGGTATGTTAACTAATATTCGTGATTATTTTGGACATGACTCTATTGTAATTAGAGATGGCTCTTATTTACCTATAACTAGTATTGGTGATTCATTTGTCAAGCAAAAAAATACAACTTTACCTCTAAATGATGTTCTTTTCATTCCTGATTTGAAAAGAAATCTACTCTCTGTAAGTCAACTAACCACTCAATTTCCTATTGTTTGTGAATTTTCTAATGTTGGTTTTGTGTTAAGGATCAGACCATAAGGAAATTAGTCATAACAGGGAGATGGAAAGGTGACCTGTGTATCCTATCTAACACGTCAAAAGTAGACTTTTCCAATCGATTCAAATCTAACACAATGGACATTTGGCATCAATGCTAAGGACATCCTCAATTTTTAGCCCTACAATTATTAAACAATAATGGATTGATTGAAGTTTTAGGCCCTACAAGGACTGAACATTTATGTAATAGTTGTCAATTAGGGAAGCGTAGTAAATTACCTTTTTCTCGTTCTGAACATTCTAGTTTTGGTATTTTTAAAAAAATTCATTGTGATATATGGGGACCAACTCCTACTTTATATATTAAAAAGTTCATATTTTATGCTTATTTGGTAGATGATTTTTCGAAATATACTTGGATCATTCCATTGAAACATTAATAAGATTTTTTTTGCAATTTACTTAATGTTTGAACAGTGTATTGCAAGGTAGTTTAATAAAAAGATCAAAAAAATTCACTCATATGGTTGAGGTGAGTTGGTCAACTCAAAACTATCATCTCACTTTCTCTCAACAGGTATCATTCATCATATCTCTTGTCCATATACTCTAGAACAAACAGTTATGGTTGAAAGACAACATCGAATTATTTGTGCACTGGTTATGACTATCTAGTTTCATAGCAATGCTCTACTTTTCTTATGGGTAGAAGCCTTTACTACAGCAGTTTTTCTCATCAACCAGTTGCCATTGTCGTCTCTTAAATTCGACACTCCATATTTTACTCTACATGGTAATTGCCTTTATTATTCATCACTTCGTACTTTTGGCTCTAAATGCTTTCCTTATACTTGGGACACACGAAGTCACAAATTTACTCCTAAATCAACCATATGTGTTTTTATAGGTTATAATGAAAAACATAAAGGATATAAATGTTTTCATCCTCATAGTAAAAAATTTCTTACTTCTCGTCGTGTTGTTTTCAATAAGAATTCTTTTTCATTTAAATCAGCTTATGTTTCTCTCACTACTTCACATGTTGTTAGTATTTTTTTATTCATGGTTACCACATACTGACTTTACTCTTGATACAGGTCTTTCGTCATAACCAAGTGAACCACCGTGCTTAACTCACCTACCGCTGGTTACTATGCATACTTCATCCTCAGTGCCAGATATGTATCCAACAAATGCTACTTCACCAATCCTACCTACTAGCACAACCACAAATTCTCATGTTCAATTTATGTCATCCACGCCAAATCTTACATCATAGTCACCTCCCATATTGCAATCAAAATTGTTACTACCCATTTAATCCATGCCTGTACCTGAATCGTCCCAAACATGTTAATCATCATAACCCCAATAAGAATCAATATCACACCCTCTGGTTACTCGCCTCAAACTCAAGATTGTTAAGCCAAATTCTAAATATGCATTAGTTGTCACGTCGTTAACCATCATTCCTTTTGAATCGCAAACCATTCAAATAACCTTGTCACATCCAAGTTGGAAGGTAGCAATGGACGAAGAACTAGTTGCCTTACATAAAAATCAGACATGAAGATTAGTTCCTCACATCTTACATGTATATTATTGGGTCCAAATGGGTCTTCAAGTCTAAACTTAAATAAGATGGCACTTTAGATCATCTAAAGGTCCAACTAATGGCCAAAGGGTATCATTAGATTGATGGTGTAGATTACACTGAAACATTATCTCCAGTTACAACACCATATACCACTCGTATGATATTGTATATTGCACCTATAAAACATTGGCCAATCCGATAATTAGATGTCAAGAATGCATTCTTGCATTGTAATATCTCTAAAGACATACATGGAACAACCACTTGGTATTGTAGATTCTCAATACCCAAATCATGTATGTAAGCTTCAACGTTCTCTATACAAACTCAAATAGGCACTTTGTGCTTGGTTCGATAGATTCAATATTTTTCTCCTTAGGTATGACTTTTTTATGTAGATGACATACTTCTAACAGGATTAACTCTTGAGCTTATTACAACGTTTATTCAACTCTTAAGCAATGAATTTTCTATGAAAGATATGGGAGTGATTCATCATTTTGTTGGCATTAAAATTGCACAAACATCTATTGGACTTCATTTATCTCAATCTCACTATGCTCTCACTATCCTTGAACCATCCAACATGGTTGATTGTAAGCCTATGAGTACACTCCTGGATATAAAATTTAAACCACCATCAAATGATATTCTCATTGATAACCCCTGCCACTATCGAGGAATTGTTGGTACACTTTAATATCTTGCACTCACTCGATCAGACCTCGTTTATAATGTTAACTATGTTTTACAATTCATGCATGCACCTACACTTGCTCATTTAAAGATGGTTTGGTGGATACTTCAATATGTGAAAGGCACAATTGATATTGGTTTACATATTTCTTCACATACTACTCTTAATTTTTGTGATTTTTCATATGTTGATTGCGCTGGGTTTCCCACCATGAGGCTTTCCACTACTGGCTACTACACCTTCCTTGGAACAAATTTAATTTCATGGTGAGCCAAGAAGCGGTATGCGATCTCACGCTCCATCACTGAAATCGAGTATCGTGACATGGCTAACAACAATGCAAAGATTACTTGGTTGACTGATCCGTATGAAAGTGATAGAACTTGACAACTCTCAAATAAATATTAGTAAACAATTAAGAGAAAGTTTATCTTTGAAGAAGATAAGATAACTTTCATTCTTCTCTGCTTTAATTCTTATAATGAAATCCTCTTATATAGTTTTGAAATCCTCTTATATAGTTTTGAGGAGTTTATAAAAATAGTACATATACTAAAACAAGTAAATCCTAAAAATAACATACAAATTAATATCCTTTTATTTTTTTTAGTAAAATAATTAAAATATTAATCTATTTTTAAACTTTAACTAAAAATAGAAGACGATAAAAATTAAAATAATAATAATAAGATCATCCTTGATCATTACTCTACTTTCTTTTAGAGGAATTCAACTCTTATTGGTTCTTCAAATCTGAGATTGAGAAATGTAGATTCTCCCATTTCTTTAGTGAACTACTTTGATGCACTAGATTTTTGTCATTTCTTTCTAATATGAAATGCTTCCCTTGTTCCCCTATGGGTTTTTGTGACTTTCCTTTTAAGGATAATATCTTTCAGTAATTGAGTCTCATTGTTAGTATGCAAATCTTCCACTGAAAGCATAGCATCTTTAGGTTCATCAGCTAACATTGATGGTTCGAAAGGTTTTAGATTTTTGACATTGACTACATAATATATTTTTATGTAACTAGGTAATTTTAGTTGACATGCATTATCACCAATCTTTTTAAGGATCTTAAAAGGACCATAACGAATAGGCTTCAACTTATTGCCTTCTCTTTTTAACCTCTCCTTTCCCAAGTGTAATAATACTAGATCTCCCACTTATAATTTACCTTTTACTCTATGTCGATCATGTCTAACTTTATATTTTTGCTAAGCATACTGTAATTGTTTTTTTACTTCACCATATACTCGTTGAATGCATTCTAAGAACTTTTGAGTCTTTTTAGGACCATTCTTGTCTTGCACTTTCTTTGATGATGACTCAAGTGTAAGCTCAATATCAAATGCATTTTGTGGTGAGTAGGCAAGACAAACTTCAAATGATAACTTATTAGTAGGGCTATGAATAGCTCGGCTAAAGGCAAATTATATATATGGTAAATTCTCATCCCAACTCGTAAGGTGTCAAACATTATACCCCCGTAGAAGATGTAGAATGATCTGATTGAGAACTTCAGTTTGACCGTTAGTTTATGGATGAAAAATTGTACTTCTATTCAATTTTGTATCCATCATAGACCACAATGATCTCTAGAAGCTTACAAGAAAATGATTATCACGATTTGAAATAATAGAGCTTGGTAACCCAAAACGTGTCCAAATAATCTTGAAGAAAATTTTTGTTGTTTCTTCTCTTGTAATGGTTTTTTTTGCATGGTATAAGAATTATAATCTAAGAAAATCTATCTATTACTATTTATAGAAAGTCATATCCTCGTTTAGGAATTGGTAGATCTCTCATGAAATCGATAGAGATACTTTGCCATGGTCTCTTCGAAACCGGTAATGGTGTGTAAAGCCTAATATTTCTATTTGATGGCTTTGAAGTGCTACATAGCACACATGTTTTAAGAAAACGTGTTATATCTTAATGCATTCGAGGCGGCTATCATAGAGAAATTCTGAATAAATTTTATAGCATACTGACAAGCTCCCATAAAACTTCGAACTTCAATGACATTTGTTAGCCATGACCACTCTTTAATAGCCTTCACTTTTCCTGAGTCAATTTAAAATTTACCATTACCAACAACAAATCCAAGTTATAACAATGATCTATGCCCAAACTCACACTTCTTTTGTTAAGGTCGAGTTCATATTTTTTTAAGAATTTGAATACCTTTCTCAAATGGTCTAAGTGTTTATTCAAAATACGGCTGTAGATGAGAATGTCATCAAGATAAACAATGACAAACTGATTAATGAAAAGTTGCAACACATCATTCATCAATCGCATAAATGTAACAGGAGCATTACAGAGTCCCAATGGCATGACTAGCCACTCAAATAAACCTCATCTTGTCTTAAAAACAATCTTTCAAGAATCTTCTTTTCATATTCGTACTTGATGGTAACCCGATTTTAAATCCAACTTTGTGATGTAATAGGCATGTTTCAGTTGATCTAAAAGATCATCTATTCTAGAAAGAGGGTATCGGTTCTTCACTGTGATTTGTTTAAGGCACGGTAGTCAATACACATACGCTAACCACCATCCTTTTTAGGAACAAGAACCACTGGTGATCCGCAAGGTGAATTGCCTCGTTTTATAACACCACTTTCAGGCAAATCAGACACCTGTTTCTTTATTTCTTCATTCTTTACTACAGAATAGCGATACATACTTAAATTCGAAAGCGATAAATCTAAGAGGAGTTGAATATCATGTTCCACATCTCGCATTGGTGGTAAACCTCATTCTTTATAAAGTAGGTCAAGAAATTCTCTACACAACTTTGTTATCTCATTTTTCTCTTTATTTTGAGATAGGTTAGTGATAGCCATATGAGTTGGATTAACAATGTTGATTGTCTCCGTGCGTTCCTCATCTTTAGAAGATCATATAAATAGGTATACAAACTTCTTTGATGAGTTAATGATCTATTTGGCTTAACATACAATGATCAAATCAACAATTTGTTTTATCATTTTACCAGAAAAGAGATATTTTCTTCCTTCTTTAGTAAATTGAATTCTTTAAGCTTGCCAATAATAAATGGCATCTCGGTCCCAGAAATAAGGACTTTCAAGTATTGCTTGGCATATATCAAGGGGGACTACATCACAGGTCACTTCATCAATGAATTGACTGATAACAGAAAATCAAAAAGTATATTGTCGATTAACATGAAGCCCTACATCTTTATGAATCCAACCTAACGGGTATGGCTTAGGGTGAGGGATTGTGGAAAATTCTAACTTTTGCACCAACTGCTCATAGATGAGATTTCTTTGGCTTCCATTATCCACCACGGCAATAATCACTTCTTGCTTTACTTGAATTTTTAGGACAAACAACTCTTTTCGTTTGTTTTGTTTGGTAAGTGATTCTGAGTCTACAACTTTTGGCATTGCCATTAGAGATAATTTTGGATCTACTCTTTGAACCTGATCAACTACTATAGGTTAATTATCACAGGTTGTTGTTGCTGCAGTTTTACCTTTTAGTCTTTTCTTTGGGTACAACTCTAGGTGCAACTTCCAATATTTCTCCTTTATATGACTATCAATCTTATAGTGGTCACAGTACCTTCTAGTGCTTGACGTTGAAGATGAAGATGATAAGGCTAAAGTTGCATTCTTAAACTTTTTTAATTTTGAGGAGCTTTATGTTGAGCCTTTAAAAGATTGCTCGTTACGACTATTTTTCTTTTCAATGATCATAGCTATCGTACTTGTATTAGACACATCGTTTGGTTTATAAAGTGAGATCTCAGTACTTCTACGTGGCAATAGTACTGAGGTATATTTCGTGAATGTCTCAGGTGAATCCATCGAAACTCCTAACATTATAGGTAGATGTTTAAACTCAGTGGTATATTCTTACACTGATTGGTCTTGCTTT
The DNA here is from genome assembly GCF_054855325.1 of Carica papaya. NCBI lineage: Eukaryota > Viridiplantae > Streptophyta > Magnoliopsida > Brassicales > Caricaceae > Carica > Carica papaya. Next base: position 10,450,530 of record NC_142310.1, read on the forward strand.
CGGTGTAAGTTATGCCATCACCTCCACTGATCTTCTTGGTAACCCATTGGATAAAATTTTTTTCGAATGAAATCCAAAAAATTATCCCAAGTAATTTCTTCAGTCTCGTGGATACATATGAATTCCAACATGTTAAGACATGACTTGTCAATTTTTAGTCTTGCCAGTGAGACTTTATCTTCACTATTATACCTATATAAGGTAAAGTAAGTCTTAAAAGGTCTTGGCAGCCTTTCTTCTTCCTCTTCTTGAGGAGGCTGGTTTTTAATTCTTTTTCCTTAAACTTGGACTTCGACTTTTAATTGTCTCCGTTGAGTTTTTATCAGAATAATCATGAGACTAATCCTCTATCCAAGACATAACTTTTGGCATCTGTTCAGACATATTAACAATTTGCTTGGCCAAGTCGACTATAATAAAGTCTTGTGCCATTATAACAGACTCAATACTTGCAGTTCTTCTTGAGGGTCTTCGGTGAATGTTGAGAATAGAAAATGGTTCTCCTATCTCCTTATCACCACTTCTAGTCTTAACCATATACAGATATGATCAAAATGCTCTGATACCAATATGATCTGTATAGGAGTGATAGAACTTGACAACTCTCAAATAGATATTAGTAGAAAATTGAGAGAATGTTTATTTTTGAAGAAGATAAGATAACTTTCATTTTTCTCTACTTTAATTCTTACAATGAAATTCTCTTATATAACTTTGAGGAGCTTACAAAAATAGTACATATATAAAATTAAGTAAATCTTAAAAATAACATACAAATTAATATCATCTCATTTTTTTTTTGTAAATTAATTAAAACCATTAATCTATTTTTAAACTTTAGCTAAAAATAGAAATGGATAAAAATCAAAATAATAATAATAATGAAAGATCATCCTTGATCATTGACTTACATTCATAAGGATCTTCGTATTACACACTCTTCTCCACCTACACTCTATTGTGACAATCTTAGTGCTCTGTACATGACAGTTAATCCTGTGTTTCATGCTCGAAGTAAACATGTCGAGTTAGACTATCATTTTGTGCGTGAACGCGTTGCACTTATACTTTTGGTCATCCAACATGTTTCCACTGATAAGCAAGTTGCTAACATCTTTAATAAACCTTTGTCAAAGGTTATGGAAGATTATTATAGTAAAAAATGATTATTCAGTTGACTAAATCATGTAAGATTATTATTCTGCTGATATCTTAAAATTTATTTTTTGAAGATCATTTCTTTTATCCTTGTAACAGTTTCGTTGTTTTTTCTAAAATAATTTTATTTTACTTGCCTATATATACAGAGTCAATAATTATTGTAGAAAGTAGTATCTGTTAATAAAAATACAAGAATTTTCTTCACTCTTTTTCTCTTTATTATCCTTTAGAAGGTTCAAAGATCGATTGGGACTAAGAGATTAGGAAGATCATTCTTGAGGATGACTCCTTTGTCCCTTGCCCAGGTGCTCTAAGGGAAATGAAAATCTTCCCAGTCTTTATAAATATTTGAATAGTGAGTTTAGATGTATTATGATTTACGAATAGGAGATGAAAATATCTCACATGAAAAGAGGAATTGATGTGTTAATTGACTCACTAACTGGAGGCATCATTTGCCCAAGTACACCATGAGACTTTCTCAACCTACTCGAGAAGCTCAACCAATTACTATACCTTAATAGTTGTAATATTGCTCGGACCAACTTGATTAGCCCTCTCTTCTAGTTTTATAAACTTTCCTTTATCTCTCTAGCTAAAAATAATGATGTGGAGATAAGATGCCTGAAATGTTAGAATGGAAGTAATAAACAGTGTCCAGCGTAGCCCATGTGAGTTATGCTAGTAGTAAAGACGGTGAATTAAATTTGAGAAACAAGAGGGGCCAAGTGGCTTGCTGACACAAAATTAAAGACTCCCATTTTCAAAATGCTTGTCCCATCCATTCCATCACCTCTCCCATGCAACCTTAGCTGTCATTTACTTATGCATATGCCTCTGTAACTCCCAACTCTTCTTTTAAATTCTTTTCCTTTTCTAAAAAATAACAATTGGAAATATTGTTTTCGATCTCCCACATTTACTCGAACATGAAACTTCATACGCAAGACTAATACCATAATTAATATTGAAAGCCAAAAAAAACCAACTGGTAAATGCATCACAAACAGAATTTGTCATAATATTGTAATTAATGCGACCACCCTTCCCTAACCAGAAATTTTTTCTACTTTATACACCATAAAGATTTGGATTCTCCGCTAAGCATCCTCCTTTTTTCCTTGAACATCATTCTATTTTTATTTTATATTTTTAAAAAAATTATTTTCCACGTGTACAAATTTACAGAATACAAGAGTTTTATCCGCCGCCCACACCAATGGATATATATATATATATATATATACACGTCGAAATTGGAATAAAATCCCCCAACAAAAAACTCTTTTTTTTATGTAGCTTTAGCTTCAATGGGGCCCACCACACCTCTACTTACCAAAAAACAATTCCATCTCAGCCTAACCCAGCTGTCCTCCATTATTCCTCATGGAAGCGCATGTTCCTTAGCTGGAACCCAAGACCCCGCCAACTTCACTGATCCACGTGTCATTCATCTATTTGCTGGAAACCCTTGACCTCCTGTACGACCTTTCCAACTTCTTTGAAAGCGCATCAAGAATCTGCCACGTGGCATCCCCTTCTTTCACTTCGACGTTGAACAGTAGGGCCCCTCGTGTTATCGGGTCCCACAGGTTTCTCTGGATCGTCGACAAATTGGTCGCCGCAACGTGTTCCAGGATCTTCCCTAGCTTATTCGCGTCTTTCTCGGCCACCGTTAGGGAAATCTCCGGCCACTTCACAGCCCATGGGAATGGCAGCTGGATGTCATCCGCTATGATTACCGGCACGCATCCGAAAGCCACCGATTCAACCAGCCTGGGACTCCAAGGGGCCCACCCAAGAGGGCACAAGCAAAAGACAGAACGTACGATTTCTGACTGGTAACCGGCGAACCGATGCCGCTGAAGGTAAAACCTTCGGTCGCCGCTGAACTTCTTCCATATCACCGTCCTTACTCGCCTTCAGAAGTTCAAACACAAGAAGGAATCAGAAGAAAGAAAAGGGAAGCAATTAGCAAACACTTAAACGATTTAAGAAGGAATTGAATAATCAATCATGTGATTACTTGCTATAGTATCGTCCACTAACGTTCTTAGGATTAACCTCCATTTTTCCCCTGAAGAAGACCAATATATCTCGCCGGCCCGTGATCGGAGCTCTCTCTAGGGTTCTCCGTATGCTTTCGGTCGGGATGTAAGGAGGTATGACCACATTCTCAACGTCTTGACATGGGTGCTTGTATTTCACCCCAAAAGTCTGCAACACAATGGAGTTCTTCATAAACTCCGGTATACCATCTGCAATCGCTCTGTCCTCCTTCAAAACAAACCAAAATCAAAAACACCCGTGTCAAAACACAAGACAAGACAACAACCATGTTCAATCTACGAATCTAAATGGGTAGCTTTCGCTTTTCTGGGGGAGCAAAAACTGCCTAACCATGGCGTGAAAGCAGGCGCCATAATCATGGGAAGCAACGAAGACATGGTCGTATCCTCTGGTTCGGTTCCAAAACACGTATTGTGAAGAGATTAGTTGGATAGAAGAAGATATGAGAGAACGAGCGTGGCCGATAGCAGGGAACCCATTAATGGTGCTGAAATTGCAGGAGACGTAGACGGGAACGAAGAAGAAGTCCGCCTCGTACGGGTCCAACGTACGTACATGGCTGGTCAACAAAGCCTTATGTATGGCGACCTCTGAGGCAAACAGATGGGTGCTGCACCGCTCGTTGGATAGCCAATCCGTGTTATATTTGGATGGTAATTCGTATACGAATATCTTCAGATTGTTGAACAATCCTGTGTGCGAAAAAAAAAAAGAAAAAGAAAAACAAAACATTAGGGAATTTCTTAAGAAATTAAGGGAGAAAACAAATGGTAGGCATGCAAAAGAAAAAGCAAAGACCAATGGCTACCTTGATCGATTGTGTGGGTATTACCGGATTGGATGGCGGTGGACTCAATAAGCGCTCTCGAGGCAAGAGAAGATTTGGGATTAGAGAGGAGATGAGTTTTAGATGGAGGGATTGGTTTGTGGGTGATGAAATACGAGGTAAGAAAATAAAAAGTGAGAGAAAACCAGAGGACCCATTTGTAGTATTTGAAACAGAGGTTCTTCTCCTGCTGCTGCAGGTGTCTTCCCCCCTTGTGTAGTAATCTCATCTTCACATAGAATCCCCTCCTGGACATGGTGGTGGGTCTGTCATTTAATGGTTTTAAAAAAAAAATTTGAATTAAAAAAAAAACCAAGAAAGCTGAGGAGTGAATCACACGAGAGGTTTAGGAAGATGAAACGTTTCTTTTCAGTTTGGTTGAGATGGAGCTTTTGCGTTTTGTAATGAAGTAGAGAGTAAGGTATAGTGATTGCAGATAGGGAGTTGGTGGTACTTAGTTTTTTGGGACTCAAAAGAAAATTAATTTAACTTTTCAACCATTAGAAAACAAATCTTCGGTTTTGGGTTCTCTCCTATTATCTTTTCTTGTTTTTTTTTTCTGAAGTTTTGGTATTTAAATTTTGAATATCTACAAAAACAAACGGACACAACTGATATTATCAATACAAAAGAAAGAAAAATTGCAGAGGAGAGAGAGAGGGATTTGCAGAGAAATCACATGATGATGGAGCACAGTGGAAATCGGCGAAGGTCTCGCTTTCTATGCTTTTGATGGGCTCTGTGCCTCTTGTCTCCTGTCAGAGTAGTCACCGTTAAATGACCAAAATGCCCTCATGAATCTCTTTCTTGTTGTTTAGCTATGGTAACCTGCGGGTGGGTTTAGAACTCTTTTGGAACTGGCTAGGTCAGACTGAATTTAGATGGTAATATATATGTAAAATAATTATAAAGTATATTTTTACATAATAAATAATAATTCTACTTTTGTTTTCTTTTTAAGTCAAGATAGATCAAGTTTAGAGCTGAGTATTTTAAATACATATATATATATATAAGATAGTGGGTATAAAAATATGTCATGTTCGATTGATTTTAAAGCAGATTTTAATATTAAAAATTAAGATTCAAAACTTTATAACAAATAGAATCTGACTCATTCTTCTCTCATCATATTTAAGTAAGTGAAAAACCTACTTTAATCTCCAACGGTAGATGAAACCTTTCTCTTTCCATCCGCCTTATCACCACATTCACATACATAATATGTAAATTTTGTTAAATTATATAAATTATTTACAAAATAATTTTAAATAAGTTAAATATTAAACTATAAATCGAAAAAGAACCTTTTAAAATATTAAATATTAAGTACATTGTAAATATATAAAAATATAAATACAAAGGAATACATAGAAGCACATCTAGTGAGGTCAACGGGGTGTTCCTATAATTCTCATCTCAAAAAAGTTTGGTCAAATTACCTCATCAATTTTTTTACCTATTTAATTTTTTTACTTAAAGTCTAATGTATCCTCAGTCTTTTATGAACTATTTAATTTTAAATATGTAGTAAATGATGTGTTAAAATTAAGATAAATAAATAATAATATAATACATAACGTGACAATCATATCAGTTTAAAAAAAATTAAAAATTATTTCTATCATTTTTTTCCTTCGAAATTAAAGTGTATTTTTAATTTGAATAGCTTCCATATTGGTTAGTATCAACATAGTTAAATTTAAATTTATTCATTTTTTGTTATATCTTTTTAATTTATTTTTTTAGAAAATAGTATGTTTGTAATATGAATTGCTACATAAACATTTCTATATGAAGGTTACTATGTTATAATCCAATCTCAACATTATTAAATCTAAATTAATTCATTTTGAGTACGAATTACCATATTAAAAGACCAAATATTGAGTTTATAGAGATCTCACATAAAAATCGTTTCACTCATTTTGATGTGGTGGAGGCAATAGATCTTGTTTCAAAAACTATCAAAATCACATGTCAATTTTGAAATTTTTATTATTATTTAATATGGTGGACAACAACATTAAAGTATCTATCGGAATAAAAAGAGTTTTACAATATTATTACCATTAAATTCTCAAAAACCTTTAGTTGGTTAACTTGGTAATGGATTTTCCACAATAACAAATACCAATAATCAATTCAATTTCTAAACTTCGATTTAAAATCAGAAAATTTTTTATCTTATTTGGTTCTATCTAATTGAATTCTGTAACAGCCCTGGAAAAATTTAATATTGGAAATGCATATATATAGATAAATAATCTGAATTTGCGGAAGCGTATTAAACATTGCAATTAACATCCCCTACGCAATACCAAAACGTGTTCAACAAATGAGGGAATAAACCAATTAAAATAAATGCTCGAAAGTAAGAACTACAATTATAATTATGAGATCTTTAGGCGTCCCCTTCGCCGTCTTCCTATGGAACGGGCTCGAGAACCACGTCTTCCTAATCTAAAATGGTTAAGTAAGGAGTGAGCTACACTAGCCCAGTAAAGACATCACTCTACCTCACTGCCACAGGAGTAAGGGTGGGTAGAAAACAAAAACGACCAATATAACATAATTTGTAATAAACCCATTTGTTCATAAAAACGTTTACTTTCCATTTACCTGGGTGAGATCCATAAAACAATACACAAGCAACACATTATCATCATCACGTTATCACATAGACTTTATAATACAACATTTATCACGCGTTTGCATTTCAATCTTTAAACAACATAATTCCTCTTTACTAGCCTACTAGTATCCATGGGGATCCATAGGGGTCCTGCTACCTGTGAACCCTTAACATTTATAACCCGATTCCAGGGTCGTCCCCATACCCCGTCTGGTATAGGTGCAAAAACCATGAACCTCAATACCCCGTCCGGTATGAGGGTGAAACAGGTTGTCCCCATACCCCGTCCGGTATGGGCGCCAAAACACATAAAGTCTTCATACCCCGTCCGGTATGAGAGACCACGTTCCCGATAGGGTTCCCTACGGACCCGGTCCATCCACCATCTCCCAGGATACCTAGTCAGGCTGTCCACATTATCCATTTGCTAATTCACATAACCTTTTATCCTTTTTTCTTTAGTCACACACAAACATGCAAACCAGTAGTTCATGCCAACAAGACAACACACAACATCGGGTTCTCAGTCATTCAATCCATAATCAATGAAACAGTGATACATGCACACGAAACTATGAAATAAAAACATCAGACATCATACTGCATTTAAAATTGTAAAATAGAACAAACAACAACTGACCGACAAATACACTAGACTCGGGCTCCATTAGCAACCTTAAACAATTTCACACAGCTATTGATTCATGAAATACCATTTTATCATTTATTGCACTTTAATACCGTGATAGGAAATAGGGTGAGAAATCCTTACTTGTTTTCGGGACCCGAAATAGGCTTTTCCGAGTGCCTGCGTATTATCCCTAAATTTCCTGAATTTTTTTTCGAAAAACTGAAACACGCTACCCGTACCTGCACGTGTCCCAAAAATCTCAGAATCAGACCTAGGGTCCCTTTCGGCCAATATCGCAATTCTAGCACGGCGGCTCCGCCGTGCTCCGGCGACGGCGATTCACCTTGGGTTGGCCGTTTTCGGCCGAATTCGGCCACACTTACATCGGTCCATGCGATAAAACAACCCTAGGGCCCTCGGGGGGCCAAAAAATTACGAAAAACCGAAGCTTACCGGCGGCGGTGCTCTCGGGTGCGGCGGCTCTCCGGTGTGGTTCGTGTTTTGGTGATTTGGCTCCGATCAACCTGTAGAGAAAAGAATGGTGATCACGGTGATATAAAAATTGTATCAAACAAAGGCCGGAAAGGGCCTCATCGGAGGCAAAAATTGAGGAGGGACGCGGCAGCGCCGCTGGGTTTCGGTCGTGTTTTTCGGCCGTTTGGCCGGGAGTTTGGCTCCGATTTGGCCACAGGAGAACTCACCATTGAAAAACGAGCCGGGGTATGAAATTTACCTCGATCGGCGGTTGGAAAACTCCCCGGTGCGGCGGCGGGTGGCGGCGGCCGGCTCCTCCGGCGTTTGGTTCGTCTTCTCCGGCGAGGGCTAGCGGCTAGGGTTTTTGTGGTTAGGTGTGGGGGGTTTATTTATACCATTTGCCTTTTAATCACAACCGTCCATCTTGATTTAATCTGAGCCGTTCGATCGCGATTTAATTTGGATTAAATCTGGGCTGTCCGTACTTGATTGAATCTGCGCCGTTCGTGCGCACGCTTGATCTGGGCCGTCCGTGCTCGCGGGGACGCATCTGGGCCGTTCGATCGCGCGCACGCGGATCGCCCACGTGGCCCGTTCCCGGGTCGACGTGGTCTTGCCACGCGGCAGGTCCTGGTTGGCCAAGGCTGCTGACTGGGCCGCTGACGGGGCACAATTTTTCTAAATTGCGTTTTGACCCCCAGTTTCCGAATTTCTTTTCAAGAATACCTCCAGAATCCAAATTTTCACCCCTTTTTTTCCAAAATTAATTTCAATTAAATCAAAATAATATTTTTACCCAATTTTATCATTATTAATATTTTTATATTCACAAAAATTAATTTAAATTAAATTAAATAAAAAAAATAAAATAGAAAAAATTATTTTGGGTGTTACAAATTCGATTATAAACTTACAAACACTTCTATTACATAATGTTATAATCAAAATTTTGCACGAGTGAAATTAACAACCGAGAGAAGAATAGACCCAATTACTTACTGTCTAATTTGAATTCAACTATTTCAACCATTTAATATTTATGTCTATAATTATTGGGTGAGAATTATAAAAGTGAATAGAAAATACAGTATAAAAGTGTCACAAATTTGTTTAATACAATTACAAAATATCTTGAATGAAAGTATTAAAATATAACACAAAATTAATCACTGCTCGCAAGCTCATTTATATATAATTTTCTTGTCGCCTAACAGAAAAACGTAACGTGACAATAGATTTATAATATATTATCCCCGCCCCACATCACATCCAGTACATAATGGAAAGCCCAATAAAGCTCAAAAGCCTGAAAAGTTTTGGAAAAGCTGTACTTGTCCTACAAAAAAATTAAGGAGCTTAATCATATCTCTTACTATATTGCAAATCATATCATAATTCTAAGATTCCAAGGAAAAAAAAATATTATAATTCTAAAAGACTTGTGATTTTTTAATTTTTTAGTTTGATTTATGGTATTATGTTTTCACAAAAATGAGTTAATTTTTTAATAAAATTTAATTTTTTACAGAAACAAATTTAATTATTTAATATATATTTTTTATTTTAAAATTACTCAAAGTATTTGTTTTGATTTGTTCTTTGAATAATAAGTATTTTAAATTTTCTTACGAACTATAAATTTCAAAAAAAAAATTGTAGGTTACACTACTTATGAACTTTTACACAATTGTTGTAAAATGATTGATGCATAATTTTTATTTTTTTAAAAAAATTTATATTTTTTATAAAACTATTAGCGCTAACCAAGTAAAAAAAAATGAAATAATAGCTTATAACAAGTCGAATAATTATTTCTACGCACATATATTTCATTCATCTTTTCAAAATATCATATTTTTTCCTTTATTTGAATATAATTAATGTAATATCACTGAAAATCCAAAAGAAAATATATAATAATTTAAGTGCGGAAGCGAAATAAAAGATTAAGATTTACATCTCTTACACAATAATTTAAAAGTACTAAACAAATATTACGGAATGAATTCTCTGAACGAAACACGATAAATGAAAAAAGTAAAAAAAAAATATAAAATATCTAATATCTACTCGCAATCTTCTTGCGGATCGGGCTCTGAAACTAGGTTCTCTTGATCTGAAATGGTTAAATAAATGATGAGTTATACTACCATAGTAAGGATATCACACTATATCACCGACACAGAAGTAAATGTTAGTAGAAAATCAAAACAACTAATTGAGCACTAAATTTAGCAAATTCGTGTATTAATCATAAAATCATTTATCATTCACTTACCATTTGTAGAATTCATGAAAAATAACCTATAGAGACAATAATACCATACAGATCATAACTTCATGCACAATCAGTAATATAGTACATATCATAAGTTCATATTCATTAACAATAAACCAAATCATAATCGTTCCTAGTTTCACCAGTCTACTAATATCAATGGGGGTTCATAGGGGTATCCCCGCTATACGTGAACTTTTTTCCTTAACAATTTCAATTACAAGGTCGTCCCCATACCCTGTTCGGTATGAGCGCCAAATTATAAAGTCTTCATACCCCGTCTGGTATGAGACAACGTTCACAGTAGGGTTCCTTATGAACTCAGTCCATTCACCATCTCTCAGGATATCTAGTGAAGCTGTCATTCTATCTGTTTATTTGATCACACCCATTTCCTGTTTTTTCTTAGTCTCCATTACCAAATCAAACATAATCACATAAACAAATAAACATGTATCTGGTAATGCAATCATGTCTCAAATTCCAAAATCAAACAGTGGTCATGTAATACAGTAATATATACATTTAAACCATAAAATAGATAAATCAGATATCATCATGCATATAAACTGTAAAATAAATCAACAAACAACAGTAGATAATTTTCGATTCGGGCTTCATTAGAAATTCGTAATTAATTATGCACATCTATTTTATTTGTTCAAAATATCGTATTATTATTTATTCAAACTTCAATTTTATGATAGGAAATAGGGTGAGGGGTCCTTATTTGATTTGACGCCAAAAAGCTAAATAGTTTACTGCGTTTACAGGCGATCCCTGGATTCCCTGAATTTTTCTCTGAGAACTGAAACGCGCTTACGGTACTTATAAACATCCCAAACAAATAAAAAAATCAGTTTCAGAAATCCAGCACAGCGGCTCTGCCGTGCTCTGGCGACGGCGTCGCCACTCGCAGCGGCAGTCTGCCTTGGGTCGACCATTTTTGGCTGAATTCGGTCGATTTTACATCGATTCCTGCGAGCACACACGCTAAAGGGCCTCGGTGGGTCAAAAAAACACGAAAAATCGAAACTCACCAGCGGCGGGACTCTCCAGTGAGGCAGCTCCTCCGGCTCACGTTGCGGTTGGGTGTTTCGCTTCGGTTAACTTGTAGAGAAGAAAACAGTGATCACAACGGTGAAAAAATTACATGAAACGGAAATCAGGAAGGGCCTCATCGGAGGCGATTTGTGAAATTCCTTGACGGCTGGGTTGTCTTCTCCAGCGAGGTGTTCTGGCGGCTAGGGTTAGGGTTGGGTGCGGATGGAGTTATTTATACCCATCCGCTTTTGATATGGGCCGTCCATCGCTTTTGACCTGGATTGTCCGATCAGGATTAAATATAGAGTAAATCTGGACCGTTCATCGTGATCCAATCTAGGCTGTTCGTGCGCGATTCACTCTGGGTCGTCTGTGCGCACAGGAACAGACCTCACTCGTTCGATCGCGCGCACGCAGATCGCCCACGTGACTCCCCCTGCATGGCCTCCCACGTCTGCACCTTTGCCACTTGGCGCCTCCTGGTTGGTCGGGACTGCTGACCGAACGTCTGATGTGGTGTAATTTTTCTAAATTGTGTTTTGACTATCGGTTTTCGATTTTTCTTTCAAAAATACCTCAGAACCCAAATTTTCACCATTTTTTTCCAAAATTATTTTCAATTTAATCCTTTATCAATTTACTCAATTTTTTAAATTAAACTAAAATAAACAAAATATAATATAATAAAATAAATTAAATAATCAAAAAATTATATTTATTAATAATAATAAAATAGAAATAAAAGCTTTAGGTGGGTGTTACAATTAACAACTTAATAAATTTTATATTTATCAAATATTTAGATAAATCAATAAATTTTATAGTTCATAATATTCAACAATTTTATTATTTTATACAAATATTATATCAAAATATTTGTTGTAAAATAGCTTTGAAGTTCTATAATTTATAAGTTTTGACAAAATAAAATGAGGCAAATACTATATAAAAATATAATCTCATATAGCTTATAACTTGCATTCTCCTATATTCTTAACCACATAAATTTAAACCTAAATAACCTGTATTCTCCTCTATTTTGGGTACTTATCTTGTGTAAGTACAGGAGAATTAGGGCATGATTAGAGTTATACCTAAGAAGATGTGGTTAATTATACATATCAAGGCGCTCTTGAATATTTTTCCTCCCTTTGTAACCATTACTCCAACCGAACCAGTGCCTAATAAATGTACATCACAATTCACTGAACAATTATAAAATGATACTATATGAGTGAGATTTACCTGCATGCATCTGTTTTTATTGGAGAATAAGATATTATTAAAACTTTCATCAATCACTTAAAATAAATCATTAATATATTTCAGAAAATTCAACAAATACCAAGTAATTTTAAAAGAGATTCTCGCCACCCATATATGCCGATAAATCTCTAATTATTATTATCTTGATGAACGACAATAATATTAATATAATATAGAAAATAAAATATAACATTTACTATCTAATTATCGTTTCATACTAAAGGTAAGCCACCTGTCCCTAAATCACCGATTTCATCATAAGGCATCACAAATACATATTTGTAATCTAGTTTTTACTTCATAGCATATATCTCATGTTCATTTCTCTTTAGATCGGTCAAAATAGTAAATAGAGAAGAAAATTGTTGGTAAACAAAAAAAAAAAATTAAGGAAAAACGAGCCTTATTTCAATCTTGTATATAAATGTAATCCCTATCAAATTAAAAAAAATCAATTTATTTTTCATACCCAATAAATGTAATATTAAATGGTGTAAAGTGATAGATGTAAAGGTAGATGCAAAACAATAAATAGTAATGGGTTAAATAGGTGAGAGGCAAAAATTAAATAAAAATGTCAGCAAAATAGATAAATACAATACCAAAGGAATAATTTGTTTGACTTTGAAATGTTTTAAAGGACAATTCCATCTTTTACTTCTACAATTACAATACATGTTTATTCTAAATCAATGAACTAATTCATTCCACGTCCATCTCAATATTTTAGCTAAAGATCTTTTTGGCCATCTCAATACTAACATTCTTTTTGTTATAAAGTTGTTCGATTTGAATGCGAAAAAATATACAAAAAGTTTTAGTTTAAAAAATTTGACAATAAATACAAAAAAAAAAACTAAAAGAAAATATAAAATCTAAATTGGAAAAGTTTGTGGGAAGTTTGTGCTTTATTAAAATTGATAAAATGTTTTGGTTTTTTCTAGTATTATTGTAGTGTAAAAAAATCACATTTTATGTTTGATGATACTTTTATTAAAATTTGTAGTCTTATATCTAATTTATTTAGAATTAACTTATAAATGATTCATTATAATTACTTAAAATTTTATAAATTAAATATGCAAAATGTAAGGATGGAGCGGATGGGTGAACCGGTGGTCTGAGTTTGTGGCGTGGGGATGGGGAAGGAGTCTCCCACCCCATACTCACATATATTCTCATTTCTAACTTTGGATGCAATTCCCCTCTCACACTAATCATTGAGGTTCGGTCATCAATATATATATATGTGTGTGTGTGTGTGGCTTAATGGGGATGGAGACTTTTACATAGTAGTAGAGTACAATATTGACCATCTTTGTTGGAACACACATACTTTTTTAATTACTTTTATTTGACAAAACAAGTGAAAAGAACCAATTAGAAATTTAAGAGTGTTCCATATTATTTTTTATATAAAAAAAAAAATAGAATAATTTTGTGGGGCCTAAAGGGTTCCCAACTTGTATAACTTGAAGCTTAAAGGTTCAGACATTTTGGAGGGCACTGTCCCAACCTCCATTTTAAGACTAATCTGTCTACGCACATGCCCTCCAAATTGTGTATAAAATGATTTTGGGAAGTAAGAAATAACACAAAGTGAATAATAAGAGTATAGTAAAAATTCTTGCTAATAATAACTCAAATTATCGTTAAAGATTTTAGTATTATTAAATGTCATAATTAAGAATTCTATATAAAAAGAAATTAATTAAGAATAATAATTTTGTAGTGACATGATTAACGGAATATGACTATAAATAAGAGGGATTTACTATGAGGTATTTTTTATATATTAAAATTATATGTATTTCAATAATTAAATAGCATATTCATAACATACTATAAGTAAAATCCAACTTAAATCTATATTTTTATAGAAAGAGATAAAAAGTAACAATTTCATGATAAAAAATTATTAGTGTCGTGGAGTTTATATTAGGTTTCTAATTTAGTTCATTTTTTTTTTAATTAAATTATGTTTTTATCTTTATTTTTACTTACTATTAGAACTTTTGATTTGGACATGTGTTTTTAATGGTCTCTTTTATTATTATAAGCTTGAGTTGTTAATGTTCGTATTCCGCTTTAAAGATGGAGTAAATGGAAGTTTGGACTTTCATTTAAGAACTAAAGACTTGGAAATTTATTTTCAGCTTAAGAATTAAAGACTTTAAAGTTTATTTTAAGCTTGGTCAATATTGGACTTTATATAAAGTCAAATAGAACTTTTGGTTAAAACCCTTTGTTTTGATTTGATTTGATTTGAAGCGGAAGATAAATTCAAGTAATTAGGTTTGGGCTTTCGTTTAATTTGAATTTAAGGTCATATTTGGATTTAGACAAAATTGATTGGGCCTCTGGGAAATGGCCTCCAATGAAATTTAGATACTTAGACCCATTTAAAGTCACTTCGGTCAAATTACCTGCAATGAAATTTATTCTTTCATCTTAAATAGCCGTATGGTTTCAGTTTGCGGGTGTATTTACTGTACAAAATCCATAATTTACTTTTAACATCGGATTGTTCAATAGTTTATTACGGCATAATTTACGTACATACATATATAACGCATAAGTATACAAGTACATGATATTATATACACCTATACCTGATATTTAATAGCTAAAATTGGTGTTATATATGTATTGTATACCTATATCAAACAATCTGCTTATACATGTCATAAATATCTATTTATATTCAATACTGATTATACATGTATTTATGCACATACTTGTTTTGGTAAATATACAAGATGTAATACCTAGCTACTCGTAATAATAAAATAATAATATATATATGTATATATACAGAATTTTTTTTAAAAAAAAAAGAGAAAACAACAGAGGTTAGAGGCATGTACGCCTTTGGGAATAAAAGAAGACCCAGCTGGAAAGGAAAAAAATGAGAGAGAAGTAAAGAAGGAGAAAACCGCTCAGCGACTAGAAGGAGGAAGCTATCGCGGCTGGAGGAGAGGAAAGAGAAAGATGAGGCACCGCAAAAAAGGAAAGAGAGGAGACATTATGAGAGGGAGAGAGATGCAGCGAAGGAAAATATAAGGGGAGAGAGAAGAGACACGATCGGGTATAGAGAGAGATGGGGCAAGAAGAAGAAGAAGAAGAAGAAAAAGAAAAATGAGAAGAAGAAAAAGGAGTCGTGGTGGCCTGGTGTACACGGTGGAGAAGGTGGCTTTGCGCGAGGCAGACCAAACCGAGAGGAGAGGTGCTGCGATAGAAGAAGGGAACCGGTAGTGGATTCCACTCTGTTACGAAAATTTAATTGTTGACTTAGTCTTTTAGCTTTCTGTTTTTAATAACCCCTGAAAATCAAAGTTCTATAATGATCTTTGATAAATTATATTTGCTTTATGTTATTTTTGTATGGCTATATAGACACCACTTCACATAATGAAAATAAACAGAATTTTTACTCTATTTACATACTATATTAAACTAGATTCAATATTTAGTATCAAAGCTAAGTTGGACCTGTGACAAAAATTTTTTAGTCTTGTAATCACAGCTAAAGATGATGTTCAACCAGTAATACCACGATTTGATGGGCACTACGATATTGGAGCATGTTAATAGAGAATTTTTTTCACTTTAAAAAATATTGGCATATAATTTAGACTGAAGTTTTTATTACAGCAGATGATGTTGATATCTCAAATTAATAAAAGAATGAGGTAGTAGATCGTAGATTGAAAGACTAACGAGCAAAAAATTATCCCTTTTAGGCCATCGATCTTTAAATCCTTGGAACTACCTTGGACAAAGAGACTTCGAAAAGAATCTGGCATTCAATGAAGAAAAAATTTCAGGGGAATACAAGGGTCAAATGTGCATAGCTGCAAGCCCTTCGTAAGGATTTTGAAATCCTTTATATGAAGGAAGGTAAGATCGTCCCTAATTACTTTGCACGTACTTTCACTATTGCTAATAAAATGCACTTTCATGGTGAAAAGATAACTAATGTTACTTTTATTGAAATGATCCTACGTGATTTCAAAGTTTAACTATGTGGCTTCCTCCATTGAGGAGTCTAAAAACTTGAACACTATGACCATTGATGAATTGCAAAGCAGTCTATTGGTTCATGAACAACGGATGCAAGGACATGTTTTAGAAGAGTAAGCATCAAAGATCACCTATAAAAATAGTGTTGGGAAACCAGACTGTGGTGGAGGTGCCTCTTGAGGCAGGCGACGAGGGCGTGGCAGACAAGGCTTTGATAAATGTCTTGTTGAATGTTTTCATTGTCATGACCTTGGCTATTTTTAATACGAATGTCCAAAAAAGGGCAAGGGGAAGGAGTCATGAGTCCATTATGCTGAAACCTCTGAATCACTATTACTAATGACATTTGTTCATGATGTGAAGATTATGGGATTAAGAAAAGAGTCAAGAGGTTGTTTATCTAAACCTAATACTCTTGCAATTGATAAAATAGAAGAGTTGTTTCTCATGACACATGAGGAGAAAACACCTAATAAAACAACATGGTTCTTAGACTCGGGATGTAGCAACTATATGTGTGGACACAAGGAATTCTTTTTAGAACTGGATAAGAGCTTTCGCAAGTCTGTGAAGCTGGGCGACAAATCTAGCAATGCTGTAATGGGAAAAGGTCGCATTCAGCTCCAAATTAATCATGTTTCACAAGTTATTACAAAGGTATTTTATATTCTTGAATTAAAAAATAATTTCTTAAGCATTGGCTAACTACAGGAGAAAGGTTTAACAATCTTACGTCAAGATAACAAATGTAAGGTGTAACACCCCGAGAGAGGCCTTATTACTGAAACAACCATGTCCCTAAATAGGATGTTTATCCTTCTTGCCAAAATTTGATTTCAAAACTAGCATTATTTTTTCACTCCTACACAAAATATGAATTATCTTTGGCCTTTTCAGTATGGTCAATTAACTTTTACAGGCCTTAAAACTCTCTAGCAAAAACAGATGGTTCATTACCACAACTGTTATGTTCTAGCCTGTTATGGGAAGATTGTGTGCTGGGAAAATAACACAGTAAGTTTCTTTCCATGAGCAAATAAGTAGAAAGCATCGTAACTACTTTAACTCCTTCACTCAGACATATATGGGCCAATTTCTCGTATCTCCAATAATGAAAAAAGGTATCTTTTAACCTTTATTAACGATTTTAGTTGAAAATTATGGGTATTCTTCTTAACATAAAAATTAGATGCCTTTAGAATGTTCTAACTTTTCAAAACAAAGGTTGAGAAAAAAATAAGGACTAGTATATGGGGCTTGCAAACTGATCAAGGTAGAGAGTTCACATCTATTAAGTTTATTGAATTCTGTTCAACCAATGGAATATATCATCAACTCATTGCAGCCTACACTCTTCAGCAAAACAGAGTGGGTGAAGAAAAAAATCGAACAATAATGAACATGGTTGGAAGTTTGCTTATCATTAGACGAATTCTTAAAATATTTTGGTATGAGGGTATCAACTAGGCAGTATATATTCTCAACATAAGTCCTACACTTGTAATTCGAAATAAAACTCAGAAGAGGCATGGAGTGGCACCAAACCATCTGTTGCTCATTTTCGAGTGTTTGGATGTGTTTTCTATACTTATGTCTCAGATAATAAGAGTTTAAAATGTGTTCTATTGGGAATTAGTGATGAGTCCAAGATATATCGCTTATATGATCCACTATCTGAAAAGGTAATTATTAGTTACGATGTTATCTTTAATGAAGAGAAAAGTTGGCCATGGAATGATAGTCATGCTGAAGCAATTCAAACACCTCTTTATTGGAGTGATATAGATGAAGATAACCATCAAGATAATCAAGATGGAGCAATAATCAACAATTCAAATAGCGAATTTCATAAGGAAAATTTAGAGGATCTAACAGTTGAAGAACAACCAACTGTTGATCCTATTTCTAGACCTGTCGAAAGGTGCTCTCGATGTCGACCAATCTGGATGCATGATTATGAAAGTGGGGAGGGCCTCTCTGATGATGATCAAGGTAATTTTGCTTTATTTGTTAATGAGGATCTTTTGTCCTATGAGGATGCAGCTAAAAGTGACAAATAGAGATGTGCCATAGACTCTGAAATTGAAGCCATCTTAAAAAATGATACATAGGACTTCATTAATCTTTCTTGTGGTGCAAAAACAGTTGGGGTGAAATGAGTATATAGGACTAAGTTAAATGAGGATGGAGAAATCAACAAATACAAGGCGCACCTTATCGCCAAAGGGTATATGCAATAACATGGGGTGGATTATACGGAGGTCTTTGCATCTATGGCTCATATGGACACTATACGATTGATGCTTACTCTAACAGCTTAAAAGGGTGGTATGTGTTTCAACTAGATGTTAAATATGCTCTTCTTCATGGTGAGTTAAATAAAGAGGTGTACATTGAGCAACCCCCTAGTTATGTTGTAAAAAGAGCAGAGAATAAGTTATATCACTTACCAAAAGCCTTGTATGGTTTGAAGCAAGCTCCACGAACATGGTACAACCACATTGAAACTTACTTTCTAAGGAAAGGGTTTGAGAAATGTCTTTATGAGCGTACTTTAATCCTTAAGAGATCTTCATAAGTTACTTTCTTGCTTGTGTGCCTTTATGTAGATGACCTCATCTTTATTAAAAATTATGAGACTTTATTTAGCTCTTTTAAAAGTTCCATGATGAAGGAATTTGATATGACTGATCTTCGATGAATGCAATATTTCCTTCATCTAGAAGTGTTACAACGAGCTAATGGTATTTTTGTTTGTCAAATAAAGTATTCTCAGGAGGTGTTGTAAAAGTTTAATATGGTTACTTGTAATGTCGTAAGCAATACTATTGTTCCAAGATTCAAGTTGGTTAAAGACTCTGTTGGCATGACAGTGAATAACAACTTGTATATGCAAATGGTATGAAGTTTGATGTACTTAATATCTACCAGACCAGATATTATGTTTATTTTTAGTTTGTTTAGCAGATATTTGACATGTCCTATAGAAATCCACCTTCAAGTTGTTAAGAGAGTATTTCGTTAAATAAATGGGTCACTTACATATAGAATTTTTTATAAATAAGATGGTAATAAAGAGCTTATTACCTACACCAATAGTGATTATGCAGGAGATTTAGAGGGTAGAAAAAGTACATTGGGTTTCTCGTTTTTACTAAGCTCTGGAGCTATATCATGGTCCTCAAAGAAGTAACATGTAGTTACACCCTCAACTATTGAAGTTGAGCTCATTGTTGATGCCTATTGTGCTTGTTTAATTGTGCGGTTGCGTAGAATGTTGAAAAACCTTAATCATGCCCATGTTGGAGCTACAGTGGTATACTGTGATAATAGTTCTACTATTAAACTAACAAGAAACCCTGTCATGCACAATCAAAGCAAAATATCGATGTTTGCTTTCACTTTCTTCGTGACCTTACTCAAGATGGAATTGTGACATTGTAGCATTGTCATACTCAAGAGCAAGTGGCTGATATCATGACCAAACCCTTGGGACAAGTTATTTTTAAGAAGATACACATGTTGCTTGGTGTCATAATCCAAAAGTAAACTGAAGATAATGTCATCAGTTTAAGGGAGGGAATGTTATGAAAATTTAGTTGTTGACCTAGTCTTTTAGTTTTCTGTTTTTAATAATCTCAGAAAATTAGGGCACTGATAATGATCTTTGATTCATGTTAATAAGATTATATTTTTTCTGTTATTTTTGTATGGCTATATACACAGCCACTTCACATAATGAAAATAAACGAAGTTTTTACTTTATTTGCATACCGTATTAAACTAGATTCAATACACTCCCAGCATGCGCAACGCAACAACCTCTGATATGAGCAAGTGGCTGTTCACACAGCAGGTGGCAAATTTGTTTCAGATCCGCTTTGGGTACCACAGTGTGCATGGGGGACCCAAAGATGATGAATCTACAGCTACGAAGATTTTTCTGACTTTTTTTATATTTAAAATTTTGATAAGAGTAGTTTATACTCTAAACCCTTAAATCTAAGTTAATTTGAATTCATTTCTTATTATAGAATTGTGACATTGATGATTTGGGTAATTATTATTAAGTGATTATGGGATTAATGCGTGAAATAATGAAATGGTCGAATGTTTGAAGTGATGATGTTGGTTGGGATTGAATTAAAAATGTTGGTAGAGTTTTTTACGGTTGACGATGATGGAAAGGGTTTTGATGTTGGGTTGGGTCAAGTCGGTGTAACCCATTGGGTTTTAGATACAATTCCATGGTGGTTTTATATCAAATCCGAGCCCAATAAACCCTTTGATAGGTATACCAGTAAGAAAAAAAATATAATAATAATAATAAGGAAAATAGAATGTGGGATACTAAAGTTGGGCTTCAAGTCCATATAAAAAAAATAATAAAATAAAATATAAATAAATATTATAATAAGTAAATAAAAAAAAATGAAAATAAAAAAGAAGCACTAAAGTTTCTATGTATGGGCTGCAATGGGAAAGAAGTAAATTGGGTTAGATAAAAATATACAAATCTATATATACAAATAACTAAAAATAATTAAAATGAAATATGTTTTATTGGGCCTCTGATCCAAGACCCATTTGGAATAAAATACCCACTTACCTAAGAAAGAAAAAATTTATGGGCTAAGGAAACAAGGGCTATGATTAGGCTAATAGTCCAGAAAATTAATTGTTAATGAAAGGAAAAAAAAAATTATAATAAACCACTGAATAGGTGAAGGGAAATAGAATGAGAATATTAGTAATAAATGCAAATGTAATATCTCGAAAATATAAAACAATGGGAAAACATTACAAAATAATGATTAAGAAGTTAGAATAAAATATTTACATAATAGTAAAAGAGAGTTTAACCATGAGCTTTAGCCTAAAAGGATTATAACAGAACCCAAACCACAAAGGTAAGCATTTTAGTTTTTCTAAGATTTGATTCTAGTAGTAGGAACTAACTATTAGTTGTAAATTTGTATATGTAGAACGAAATTAAGTAATACTGTTGGGCTAGATCTTCGAATTTAGTACGATACCATGCTACGGTTGAGGTAAGAATTACAATACTCCCTTAATCACTTTTAATGAGTTCTTTATATGCATCTAGAATGTGTAATTTGAATAAAAATAAAAAACAGTGTGATTTTGAACGAACATAGGTGTGTGTATATGTATGTGTGTATATGAGATTTTAAGTAAAATATATTAAAGTTTTCTTGTGTGTTTTTTTACTACTGGATGTCCATTGCATGTGTAGATATTAAGGGTAGGCTAGATCATTATAAAAGGAAGTTAGAAATTAAATAGGTTATAATATAGGGGTTTGGGAATTAAATTATGAAAATTATAAATAATTAATTAAGTAAATAATTCGGTAAATAATCTTAAAATAAAAAATAAATAAAAACTAATAAAATTAAGAAAATAAATAAGAAGAGAAAATAAGAATATAATTAGGTAAATAGACAGATAAAATTAAGAAAACTAAAATAGGAAATTGAAATAGAAATAAATTAAAAATATAATAATGTGAAAATAAAATAAATAGATTAAGGTCACCTCGAAGAATTTAAGTTTAATTGATAAGATATATTTGTTATTTCTATTTTTTTTATGTATGTTATATTTGTCTAGTTTATTGATTGATTGAACTAAAAATATTATTATTGTCAAGGAAATTAAAATGGCTTGTATTTGTCACTAGAACGGATTTGTATTTAATTGTAATATTATAGTGTCTTCTTTGTTAATATTATTATTGTAAATAATTAGTTTAATTATAAGCATAGGTTTATTAAATAGTAGACTTACTAAATTAAGCATAATGAGTTTAATGAGATGCATGTATTCATAAATCTTCTTCTATTTAAGAGAAAAAAATACTCCTAAAGAATGGCATCCAACACAAACAACATAGTTATCGTGGTATCAGAGCCTAAAAATTAAAATTAGGTCATCTTGTTTGGAATTCAATTTTTTTTTATTTTTTATGGTAGTTGGGTATGGTCTTATATCAAAAGATTGATAATTCTTTTTGGGTTCTTTTTTGCGGTACTTTTATGTGGTAATTTTCTGCATCGGTATTTTTTGTTGTAGTGACTCTTCTCTTTATGGTAATCTTCTTAGATCACTTGTCTCGTGCAATATGTCTGATGTCAATTCTTTGAACACATTTAGAGTGTGATTTACTGGTAATAATTATTCTGTTCGAAAATTTCAATTTCAGCTATTTTTTATTGGTAAGGATTTGTGAGGTCATATTGATGGTAGTTCTCCAGCACCTACAGATGCTAAAGAACTAGATCAATAGATTATAAAGATGCACGTGTAATGACATAGATATTAAGTTTTGTTGCTCCTATTATTCTGTTTAATTTAAGGTCTTATAAAACTGCTAAAATAATGTGGGAATATTTAAAGAAAGTCTATACTCAAAATAACACTGCACATCATTAATAATTGGAGTATGAGATTGCCAGTTATAATCAAGGAAATCTTTCTATTCAAGAGTACTTTTTAGGTTTTCATAATTTATGGGGAGAACTTTCCGACATGATTTATGCAACAATACCATATGCATCTTTGTCAGTTGTTCAGGAGGTTCATGAATGAAGTAAGAGAGATCAATTTTTAGTAAAACTGCGACCTGAATTTGAGAGCACTCACTCCAATTTGATGAATCGAGTTCCTTCTCTTTCTTTGGATGATTGTCTTGGTGAGCTGCTTTGGGAAGAGCAGGGTCTTCTCACATAGGCTACACTACAGTTAGTTCCTTTTAATCTAGTAGCATATACAGCTCAAAGGAGAGTATAGGGTATGGATATGAGCAAAGTTCAATGTTACAAATACAAGGAGTATGACTATATTGCTATAAGAAATTTTGCAACTATTGCAAGCAATCAGGTCACATTATCAAAAATTGTCATATTCGACATCAGAATCAAAAAATTACTACTACTACTTACACAGCCTCAAAATCTTTATCTTCTACGACAGCACACAGTACTCTCACTCTTGATATGGTGCGACAGATGATTGTTTCAATTTTTTTTGCCTTGGGGCTCCAAAGTAAGCACGCTTCTCCATCTACGACTTGGCTAGTTGACTCGAGTGCTTCTAATCATATGACTAGCTCTTCCGATGCTCTTCAAAATGTTTACTTATGTAATGATACCACAGATATACAGATTGCTAATAGAAGTTGTTTGCATATTCATGCTGTTGGGGATCTTAGTTCCTCTTTTCGTGATGTTTTTGTATCTCCCTAACTTTCTTCTAATCTTATTTCAGTTGGTCAATTAGTTGATAATAATTTTGATGTTCATTTTTCTCGTGATGGTTGTCTTGTGCAGGATTAAGTGGAAGATACTCGCAAAGGGACCTAAAGTTGGGAGATTATTTCTTTTAAATTATTTTATTCCTAATTATTTGTCTTTAACTTCTTTGATAATTAATAATAAGAGTGTAATGTGACATAAATGTTTAAGTCATCCAAACTCTATTATTTTGTCTCATTGCTAAACTTAAGTGTGGTGGGAAATAAAGATCATGTTTCTCCTCATTTTTCTATTGAACGCTCTACATGTAAATTGGGTAAGAGTAAAACTCTTCATTTTTCATCTCATGGTAGTCGTGCAAAACAATGTTTTTGTAATACCCTTAATTAATTAAAATAAATGTATAAATATAACTTTTTTTAGTTTTTGAATTTTCATTTAATATAAAAATGAAGGAAATTAATTGGATAATGAAATTGAAAACAATTTTGAAAAAAAAAAGTGAAAATTTGGGTTTTGAGAGTGTTTTTGAAAAAAAAATCATAAATTAGGGGTCAAAATATAATTTTAAAAATTTGTGCCACGTGGGACGCCCAGTCAGCAGCCACGACGAACTGGAATGTGTCGCGTGGTAAGGCACGCTGACGCGGTGCCACGCGGGAGGCCACACTGGCGATCCGCGTGCCCGCGATCGGATGTTCTAAATTTGTTCCCGTGTGCATGGATAGTCTGGATCCATTCCCTCATCAGACGCGATCGGATGGTCACGATTAAATACAATGAATGATCCATATCCACTTCCTATTTAAATGCGATCGAACCGTCCAGATTAAAAGAGGACGGATATAAATAACTCTCTTCACACACTTTTAGATACGTTTGTCTTGTTCATTTACCTTTACATGAATGTCATAAGCTTTCTGCATAATCAATTAAATATGCATTCATGGGTTATAGTGTTTCACACAAAGGTTATATATATTATAATCGTTTCTCTAATAAAATTCGTATATCTCGTCATTTTTTTTAGCATTAATATTTTTTTTATACACATACTGGGTCATTATTTGAAGTCAGTATTCTTCCTTATTTTGATGATCGCCCAACTTTGCTTCTTCTGGATATTGACCCATCATTTAAGCCAGTTCAATCGACTATTATTGAATCTGATGCAACATCTACAGTTACTTCAAATTCTGAGCCTCCTTCACTAAGTCTCCGGCACTCTACTAAAGTTACTCGCTTGAATGGTATGACTTCTCACATACTTCTCTTCATGCTACTTTGTCTTCTATTCTTATTCTTACTTTCTTCTCCTTTTTCTCTTATATGTAAGTTAAAACAGTCTCTTTATGGCTTGAAACAAGCTCATCGTGCATGGTTTGAAAAGTTTTTATCTACTTTGTTTCGTTTCTCATTTGTATAAAGTCAATACGATTCCTCTTTGTTTCTTTACAAGATTACCACTGATGTTGTTCTTCTATTTGTTTATATCGATGATGTTATTATTATTGGCTACTATTCTATCTTGATTCCACAACTTCAACAACATCTTCAGGAATCATTTTATATGAAGGACCTTGGTCAGCTTACTTATTTTTTGGGACTGGAGATACCTACCGATTTTTTAGAAATATTCTTGAATCAATATAAGTATACTCAAAATTTAATTGCTTTACCAGGTCTCCAAGATTCCTCCTTTGTAGATACTCCTATGGAAGTTAATATGAAGTATTGGAGTACTGAGGGTGACCTCCTTCTTAATCCTACTATGTTTTAATAATTGGTTGGTAGCTTAAAATATCTTACCATCACATGCCCTGATATCTCATTTGTTGTGCAATAGGTTAGTCAATTTATACATACTTCTTGCCATCCTTATTTAGCTGTTCGTATTATTAGATATCTTCGAGACACACCTACTCGTGGCTTGTTTTCTCTGCTGGTTATTCTCTTTGTTTGGAAGCCTTTAGTGATGCTGATTGGGCTAGTTTTCCAGATACCCATTGTTTAGTAACAGACTAGTGTATGTTCTTGGGTTCTTCACTGATATCCTATAAAAGTAAGAAACAAGATCATGTCTCTAAATCTTTGACTAAGTTAGAATATCGTGTCATGTCTGCTGCAGTCTAAAATTGTTTGGCTTCGTGGATTATTGGCTGAACTTAGTTTTTCTCAAAATGGTTCTACATCTCTCCATGCAGATAACATTAACACTATTCACATTGCAACTAATCCAGTCTATCATGAACACATAAAGCACATCGAAGTGGATTGTCATTCAATTTGTGAGACTATAAACAATCAAGTCATCTCTCTTTCGCATATTTCCACTAATTTACAAATTGCTGACATATTTAATAAAGCCTTGACTCATCAAAGACATTCCTTTTTTTATAGGAAAATTGATGCTTCTTGATCGGCCAACATCAATTTGAGGGGAGATGTCATAAGAATAGATTTATATTTAATTGTAATATTATATTTTCTTATTTGTCAATATTATTCTTGTAAATAATTAACTTAATTATAGGCATAGGTTTTACTAAATAACATATTTATTAAATTAAGCATAATCATCTTAATTAAAGGCATGTATTTAGAAAATCATTTTCTATTAAGAGAGAAAATACTCC
This sequence comes from Carica papaya, assembly GCF_054855325.1. NCBI lineage: Eukaryota > Viridiplantae > Streptophyta > Magnoliopsida > Brassicales > Caricaceae > Carica > Carica papaya. The sequence continues at coordinate 10,476,851 of NC_142310.1, forward strand.
CAAATGGTTAAGATGTAATTCGGAAAAAGACCAGTAAGAGTGGAAAGAACAAGAGAAGGAGAATGGAGGAAACAAAGTAGAGTTAAAATTGGTTAGGTCTATGGTAGCTAGGAGTTGTATCTAAAAAAAACAGGCAAGTCAAGAGTTTAATAAAACATACTCAACCAAACAGTCTGGTAAAATTCAATTCACTTAATTTTCTGATCTGATTGTATTATTTTAGAACTCGATCAGAGTACAGGTGCTAGTATTTAAGTTCTAAATTGGAACCACTGTTCAGTGTGTCTGGAATGGAGAGTTAAACCATTGGAGTCATGTTTGGTAATCAAAGAGATTAAGTGATTGCATTCATTATTGTTTTATTAACTTCCCCATTCATGGCTTTGATTAATGTCCAAATTGCCTCCTTGGACATAGTATGAACGGCCATGAGTATGGGTTTGGCAATATAAACCTAATTAAAGATATAAATGAACATAAAGAACTTAATAAAGAAGAAGAGCCAGAGTCAATGAGTCAGAGTCATTGTGTCAGTGCATGTTCGGGTACATGCGTAAAGCTTGCATGTGATTGATTGTAGGTGTGTTTAAATCGAGTTTTGGGATGGAAAAATGAGAACATGTATGTTATTGGGGATTGTATGATATCGATTGTAAAGTATGAATTGATTGATGGATTGATTGATTGTTATTGCGTTTATTAATAAAAAAGTTTTTATAAAATATCATGGTGCATTTTATAAACGATTTTCACTAAGTGCACTAAAAAGAAATTTTAAAACATTTTATGTAGCCTGTTAGTACTATATTTCTTATTGAGTTGCCTAAAATTCACCATAATCCATATAGTCTTTCAGGTTAGAGAAACCCTAATAAGGTAAGCAACCAGTGATGGTGTGAGAAGAGTCTCCTAACTTCGAATTTAAATTTACTAGGTAGAAATTATTGTAAATTAGATTTAATTTATGTGAATCAACTGTCTCATATAATAGAATTCATATTTGAAATTTCAATCTCAAGGATGTTTATTTTTATTTAATCTATTGCATTTGAATAAAATTTTTTGGTTGCATATTGTGATTCGATTGGTTGACGACTGTTCTCGAGAATCTGGGAACGAGACATCATATAAGATCTATACATATATCATTAGTCTAGATTTTATTTTATTTTTTATCACTTTTTTGTATTTAAAATTTTTCACCAACTCAAACCTGACCGATCCAAACCCACACTTTAGCATAGAAAATTCTAGTGCATTAGATTCAAGGAGAGGGAGAGAATGGACAGATTAAGCGGTTCTGATACAAAATGTCATTACTAAACTCAAGACTAATTATTTATTCATCATTTTTGTCTTCAACTCGAGAACACTTTTCAGCTTTACTTTATTATTTTAACTCCGATTGTGGTTTTATTATTAAACACTAACTCAAGATAACATTATCATAAATTATTTGTTATTCTAGAAAAGCTATTGCATGTATTCATACACGCTTAGTTTCATTAATAATAATACTAATATAATAATTATATAGCCTATATATACAAAATGGTAAAAGGATTCAACAAGTCAACTAAATAAAAATTATTATTTAAGACTCCATATTTGTTCATCAATTAATTTTCAGTATTAATTGCGCTAGACAAAGTTTAAATATGATGCTTTTTATGTTAAATATCAAACTCTGAGATTAATTAACTTAGGAAAATAAAAAAAAAAAAAGAAAAAGAAATAACATTAGTTATCTACAATTTTGCACACCCACTTAATGTGCCGGAAAATCTAAAACCACTACTACTGCTCTATAAATGAATTATTCACGAGGTTGACAGCACCATCCCACGAACTTCCTCAGTGACTTCTTTTTCCTTCAAGCTGGTTCCAAGAATTTAGAGTCAGCTTCAACCTAAATAACTGAAACCACTTGTACACTTAAAATCGAGTTTTCGATTATCATTTCGTGGAGCACTTACTCTTCGATTTTGATTTTCTGCGCAAACAAGTTTGTCTCAAAATCAATCTTTGGCATGTTCACGTATGAATAATTCACTTATATTCATCCAAAACATTCGACTAAGATTAGCGTTCTTGGTGGGCATACACATCTTCCAAACATGTAGGAGATAAAAGATCCAGCTGTGAGTTAGTTGTGTATCAAAGTTTTTGTAATCTTCAAATATATCTATTTTTACCTTTTCTGAATCCCTTCTCCTAATTATCTACTGTAACCCATATGTAATGTTGTCATGATCTATAAGAAGAAAATCACATTTATTATATCCTTACATTTATAGTTGTAATAATCTGTTAGACAAAAAGATCATATGGTTTATCCAAGTGTTTTGACCTTTTAATTAACAATTCCAACTCATTGACCTCTCTTAATGTAATAACAGCTTCTACCCAACAGAAACAAAGAAACCCTTCATCTCACCGCTTCAGAAAAAAAGTCAAGTCAAGAAGTTTCTACGTATTCCATTAGTTTTAATGACAATCTAATTCCTTATAAGTAATTGCCATAAACTAAGAACACTAACTAAACATAATATAATTCATCTGCTCCACAATTTTTGAATGACTGTGTAAAACTATAAAATTATGGTGACCCAAAAAAATACGAGACACATCCTTCACGTTCATTTTCTTATAAATTTCAATCGACCCTCTAATGTTAATTTTATTATTATTATTACTATTGCTGATTTAAAATATTTTTATTATAAAAAGAAACCTAAATAGTAAAACAACTGCATCTGTATTATCAAATTTAAAAAAAAAAAAAAATAGAAGTTTTGAAAAAAATTAGATAAGTAGTACAGATCACACCATTAATCAGATAAACTTATTCAACACCTTCCACTTTTTCTTTGGGCGTTATTTATAGCTCCCTGCCCGTGTGTCAATCCCTCCCTCTGTCCAAGCAAGTTGCGCTAATTCTCTCAAATCACCCCTTTCTCGCTTTCTTTCTCCACTCTCATTGACATATTTATTTTCTTCTTCTTATTTAATCTTTCTCACTCTTTTCTTCTTTCAATTCAACCAAAATCATGGGTGTTGTCGACGTCGTAGCTCCACCCACCAGATTCAGAGATGCTCTCACTTTCTCTTTCCTTGTTCAGGTTGTTCGAGGAAGATGGTTCTCCGTTTTCGCTTCCTTTCTCGTCATGGCTGGAGCTGGTGGCACTTACTTGTTTGGTACGTACTCAAAAGTCATCAAGCAGAATCTTGGTTACGATCAGACAACCTTAAATCTCATAGGTTTCTTTAAGGATCTTGGTGCAAATGTCGGAGTCCCCGCCGGTCTTCTCGGCGAGATTACCCCGCCGTGGTTTGTTCTCCTTGTCGGTTCTGGTATGAATTTTGTGGGTTACTTCATGATCTGGTTAGCCGTCACCGGCAGGATTGCTAAACCTGCAGTTTGGCATATGTGTTTGTATATTTGTATAGGTGCAAATTCTCAGAATTTTGCAAACACAGGAGCTTTGGTTACCTGTGTTAAGAATTTCCCAGAAAGCAGAGGTGTTATGTTGGGTCTGTTGAAGGGTTTTGTTGGATTGAGTGGAGCTATCATGACTCAGATTTATTTGGCTGTTTATGGCCATGATGCTACATCTCTTATTCTTCTCGTTGGTTGGTTACCCGCTGCAATTTCTATAGTTTTTGTTTACACAATTAGAATCATGAAGGTTGTGAGACATCCCAATGAACTCTCCGTCTTCTACAATTTTCTTTATGTCTCAATTGTTCTTGCTTTGTTCTTAATGGCACTCAATCTAGCTCAGAAACAAGTAGTTTTCTCTCATGCAGTCCAGATTATCGTTACCACTGTGGTTTGTATCATGTTGTTTGTACCTCTTTTTGTCGCCATTAGAGAAGAGTTTCATCTCTGGAATCTCAAGAAACAGCCTGTAGATCCTCCTACTGAGGTGGTAACCCACAAACAACCAGAGAATGAAGTGACTCGGGAGGCATCTGAGCTTCCTATTTCGCCAAGAACGGTGGCGGAAGCTGAGAAATCTTGCTTCGTCACCGTCTGTGACAAACCACCCAGAGGAGAAGACTACACAATCTTACAAGCTTTGCTGAGCGCGGACATGTTAATCCTCTTCATCGCCACACTGTGTGGATTAGGAGCAAGTTTATCAGCTGTTGATAATCTGGGTCAGATTGGGGAATCTCTAGGTTACCCAGCTCGAACCGTGAGCTCATTTGTATCACTTGTCAGTATATGGAACTATTTCGGAAGAGTATTTTCTGGGTTCGTCTCAGAATCTCTACTCGTCAAATACAAAGTTCCACGTCCATTGATGATGACCTTCATTCTTCTTTTAGCCAGTGTAGGTCATCTCCTCATCGCGTTCCCTGTCCCTGGCTCACTCTACGCTGCATCAGTGATCATTGGGTTCTCATTTGGTGCTCAATTGCCATTACTATTCGCCATTATTTCAGAGCTCTTTGGGTTGAAATACTTCTCTACATTATTCAACTGTGGGCAATTAGCAAGCCCTCTCGGATCTTACATTCTAAATGTGAAAGTAGCTGGGTTGCTTTACGACAGAGAAGCAGAGAAACAACTTGCAGCCAGAGGATTGACCAGAGCTGCTGTTAAAGAACTGACTTGTCTTGGTAAAAGATGTTACAGACTATCTTTTGTAATCATGGCTGCAGCTACATTCTTCGGAGCTTGTACTTCTCTGGTTCTGGTTATGAGAACTAGAAAATTTTACAGTGGTGATATATACAAGAAATTCAGAGAAAATGCAGAAGCTCCTAAATCGGAACCAGTTAAGAGGCCACAGTAGAAGGGAGTTTTCTAATTTTGGGAGAAGAAGACAAAAGAAAAGAAAAAAAAAAAAAAGGAACAATAAGAAAAACCTAGTTTGATAAAGTAATCAAATGGGATCTCAATGAATAGGAGGCATCTAGATTTGGTCCTATCTTTATAATTGACTGGTGGGTTGCTTTTATTTCTTCTCAATTGACTTAAAATATATGAAGCTGTTTCAGTGGGTTGGTTTTTCTCATACCACTTCCATTTGTATAAAACAAAGTAGTATGATTTAAAGCAACTCTTTTGTTTTGTTTTTTATATATATATAATGGTCAGTGACAATCACGGGCTATTGTTTTCTTAGTAGTGCATTTAATAATTAGAGCTATATGACTGATTTTGCTTCAACTCATAAAAAAAAAAAAATAGAGTGCAAGTTTAAATCAATTTTTGTGTGTTGTTATTAATAGTTTGTATTATATGTTATTATTGATGTGCAAATATTATTTTTAAAAAAAAAATTAACAAAATTCCATAAATTTAATAAAATGAATTATATTTTTATCATAAATGTCTTGATCTTCACCTTGATTTGTCTCTATCGTTGCCTTGAAAAACACTAATATTCAATGTCTTTGCCTTATCATTTTACTCTCTCTCTCTTTTTCTTTGTTTTGGTTAGTTATGAGAAATTCAATGCATACATACTATTCACTTGTCTACATAATGGAGGGATGAAATCTATTATAAACTGTTATTTTAGTTCATTTCATAAATATAATTATAAACCAATCATTTATTAGTTTGGTTCATACATATTTGCTTGTTTTGATTTAGTTTTTTATTTCTTTTGTTTGGTTTTTTTATGAAGATACGTAGAGCGAGGGAGATTGCCGTTGAATAGCAAAAAAGAAACAGGTTATATTTGTTATTGAAAGATGAACGTATTCTTCAGTCAAATATAAATTTTTATTTTTTAATTTTTTTTATTATTTAAATTAAAATTAAATACAAAACTATAGTAATACTAAGATTTCTTTTAATTTATTAATAAAATTATTCACGAACAGATATACTATTTATAAATAATACTAAGATTTTTATATAATAATTTTTAAAATATATTTTCTTTTTTAATATTTTTTCATAAAATATATATATATGTATTATATAGAGGTAAAATGTTATAATTAACTCCTTAATATTATTAATAAAATTTTAAAAAAGTTTTTATACATTTTTAAGATTCAAAGTCATATTTTTAGTTTTAAAAATATTTAAAATCAGTCATTGACTGATAACTTCAAATGCACATCAAAATTTGATATGATTTTTCTTCTACATAAATGTCATGTCTCGTCAATTAAAATAAATCCGAAAAATGTTGCCTTTTTCTTTTTGATTACAAGCTTTTTCTCATTTGTTGCACCATCTATTAATTTTTTTTTTCACTAATAAATCAACGTGTGTTTTTAGTTTGAAACTTAAAAATTATGATTGATAAATTATTATAATTTAACAATAAAATGATGTTAGTTAAATATATATGCTTAAAAATTAGGGACAATCATTTTTTATATGCACAAAATTTAAAGTATGTTTGTAATAATTTAGAAAAAATGAGGACTTTTAGAGAATGTTATTCGTCGTGATTGTTTAAATTTTAAATTTGCACGAAAAGTTTTCTTAATAAACAATGTTCTTCTGCCACTTAAAGTAGTAATCCCATATTATTTCAAGAAGGGAAAAACACCCAATTCACTGTAAATTTGGTTTGTTACTTAAGCAAATAATTTCGATTTTGTGAAATTTGTTTGATGTGTGGTACGGGTTATAATTTTTAGAAATTGCAATTTCTTACTTGTTTTAATTATCAAATATATTTAATTATATTTTGTCATATCAATTTGAAAGTAATTATATAAAATAATAATATAAATTATAAATTATTTATAATGTAATAATTAATTTTTATAAAATGTATTTATTTATTTTATACCATTAGCATTCTTTTTTATTTATTTTTGTTTTTTTAAAGAAAACATTTTTAGCTTACAAACGCCTCCTACTTGTTCGCGCTCAAACTCTCGCCAAGCTTTAGGGAAGTGCTGCTCCAAATTCTAATTTCGTGCCTCTCTGATAAAAAATTCTGCAGCCTATAAAATCACAACAACACAAGTACTTCCTTGAGAAAGCGAGAATGGCGGAGGGAGAGATGTTGAATATGGATGGTCCTCTTGATTTTGAGAAGGAAGACCCCCTACTCAATTCCTCTGTTGTTAATAAGAAAAGGTTTCCCCTCTTTCTCTTTTATCTTGTTCAATTCTCCCAATTTTTCATTTGGATACCTGGGGTTTCTGTCATTCTTCTTCCTTTTGGACGGTTTAGGGTTTTGCGTTGTATTAATTGCATCTTATATTGTCCTCTCGTTATGCTCTTATTTTCCCCTTCTTAATGCCAACTGTTGATAATAATGTTTTGTATATTAAAAGCTTAAATTTCGACTCATTTTGTGGAGTGTTTATTTTTTCTCGTTTTTTAAAGAGTTTGGTCTTATTGAGAACCATCAAACTAAAACGGCCTTATCTGTAACCAGCTTAAGATTTTGATTTGAACTTGTGCATTCGTCAACTGAAAAGATGGTTTTTCTCTTCTGCCAATTACATTGATCTTATTATTTTGTAGTAAATAAGGATTTTACTGAATCACTTGCTTCTACAGATTAGAATGTGGCGTTTGGTTCTTCCTTTCAATGATCCAATTTCGTTTGAATGTCAAACCAGGAAAAAGGTTATTGGGTTGGATGATCTTTTGACCGACTTTTACAAGGAAAAAAGCAAGCTTATTGAAAAGGAAAACAAACGAGCAAAAGCCTGTAAAAACTACAATTCTGACGAAGATGATGATGGCAAAGAAGCTGCACTATCCAATTTACTTCATGGCTGCCAGGATGAGGCATGATAAGCTTTGGTTTTATAATTTGTTCCATTTTTTAACCATCTATTATCTGTTAGATATGGTGAAGTGGAAACTTATTTTCTTATAACCCTCGGTAGATGGAGAAATTAAGTGGCGAGGAAGAGAATGATGAATGGGGTTTAATAGTTTTTGGAAATCAGGTATTTTCAATGGATGAATCTAATCTTTTTTTAAATGTAAATGAATGAATCTAATCTTAATTCTGCCTAACTAATAGTTATGGATTTGAATATTGTTGAAATTTTCAATAGGAAGACATGTATAGGATGACTGATATTTTGTTATGCCTGGTTCCTCTATATGAAATGCAGAAGCCTCCACCACCTTCAATCTACTCTGGACTTCAAAGTTGCTCACTTTTGCAGTCCTTCATCGGTAATGAGCTCAATTCTTTGGTGGAGCTTGTTGAAGAAGAAGGTATTTTCCATTTTTACTTCTCATACTCTCTTTTCTTGGATGGTTGCTCTCTACTTATGCTCTTAAGTCCTTGTTATGTTTCTTAGAAATATAAATTCTTTAAACCATTGCTTTGCTATCAATTCTAACCACTTCCAAGCAGTATGCCTGAGGATACATTTTTCAAGTGTGTTTCTTAGTCAATCTTTTCATGCAGGTGGTACTTTCTTGGAAGGATTATTAACAAATGGGTGGCTTCGGAAATTAGCGTTGACATGTGGTCATGTGGAAAAATCAATAGCCACTTGGACATTCAATTTGTGTAAGTCCATCCATCTCTCTTAACCTGTCTATTAATGGTCAGTAGTTTCTCATGTACTTATCCTTTGGTTTTGGTTCAGTGTTGTATTCATCAAGAGAAGAGTTGAGGGTACCTGCATGTGATTTTTGGTGCGAAATACTTTCTTCTGAAAATGAGGTGAACCAATTTTGTCATCCATTGTTTAGAAGTTAGTTAAGCATGCTTATTATTTACAGCCTACGGGACTCTGCGTTCGTTTTAATAGGCTTGGCTGAGTTCTGTTATCATCCTTAATCAGGTCAATGCGCATTCTATTAAAATTGATTGGTTTCCTAGCTACTCTGAACTTAAAGAGGCTCTTGAAACATATGGGTTCCTTTTCAATTTTTCATCCAACACCCGATCAGACCAAACTGGTGAGCTCTCCTAACTCTGAAAAAATTTCATGCATACTGCAGAGTGTTAAGTCTGCACTACTGTGCAAGAGGCGTATATTTATCCTTGCCGTTTTGTTTGACATAGTTTATGATCACATCTGAAGTTCTGGGGTATCTTATTAAATTGCATGCAATTTGAGCATTTCCAATTTAATCAATTAATGTGCATTGGCATGCTAGGTGTTTTGCTCTAACTAGAGTAACAAAACCAAAGAAAAGGTGAGATCATGTATCCTTGCCAAATTATAGAGCTTTTATATGTTCTACACTTCTAGTTTTGCTATATAGTTGAAGTTCCATGATGCTTTTCATTTTAGTTCCTGTGGGTACCATGCAGTATCATGGTTCATTTTAGTTCCCGTGGGTACTGTACACTATCATGGTTATTGAGGAAGTTTCTCTGTTAAGTGCTTTGCAACATATAGCCAATGATATATTTCCTTTTGTGAGCTCCATCTTATACTTGCTGTTTTAGTTGATATGGCAACAAATTGGATTTGAGTATCATGGACTGGAAGATGATACGTATCTTGTTTTCGTTATTCTCCTATGGTAGATTATGTTTGTGATTGTAAATGTGAATATGCATGTATGCATTGTGTGATAAGAATGGAAGATTGCATGTTTTAGGTGTGATATTTCATGTTGAATGTGTTTGTTACGAACTTGATACTTGGTTTGTATCTAGGAGGTAAGTGTCTCTATTTTAAGAGAAAGAGAGACATAGAAAAAAAGATTTAGAAGGTCAAGAGAATAGAAACAAAGAAAGAAACCAAGAGAGGAAAAGCGATTTCGGAGAGGAAAAGGAAGAACATCGAGATAGAGAGAGAAAATTTGAGTGAGATGATGAAAATATACTTAAATAATTCATTCTATGCTTACATCTTCAAAAATTTGTGGTTAGATACAAAGAAAAGAGTCGAAAATATTCTGAATCTATCCCATTTCGCCAGAAGCCTTAGAGTTAGGTTCAAAGGAATCCCGAGTGGCTGTAACGCATTTGTCAGGTGCCAGGAAACCCTAATATTAATCTTCGTCCATGTGCCCGGGAATGCATGTTTGATGGCCAGGATCCTCTCATCACATGACATAGATGTGTCTTGTATGCTCCGGTTAGGAAGGCCCCACACATGCCATGTTTTCCTCAATCGCCCTATGTGTTTTAATCTTTCGGGATATCTTTAAGACAGTATGGTTCCCTTCAGATGCTTTCACCATCTGCCTCATGCACCCTTTGGATCCATGTTCTCCTATTAGTTGTCTTGTGTGTGCAACTGGTTCTCAACAATTCCCTTCCTTTGAAAATAAACCTTACCCTCAAGGTTAAGGTAAGGAAACTGTTGGGATGTGTAAGCAGCGTTCGCTCAAGCCTTTATCTTCATCAAACTGGACATCATCCTCAACTTATTTTTTTAGTATATTTTTTTATTATTTTTTTTTATATATATTATTTTATTTTTTATTTTTTTTAGCAAACATCAATCCATGACATCTCTTCCTCTTCCGCGCACGCGCTTTTCACTCCATTAATTTCTCAATAATCCATACAACTAACACGGAAATCGCAACTTGATGATGATAATGGTGAGGGACATGGTCCTGATGTTGATAGGAAATATTTATAAACTTATTATAAAGGTACTTGTTAGAAAAATGTCTAGATTGCTTTTATGGGTGGTAGAAAAATCCTCGATGCCGCCCTTATTTCCAATGAGGTGGTGGATGATTTGGTGATTAAGAAACAGAAGGAATCCTATGTAAGCTTGACATGGAGAAAGCATGCAATCACATAAATTAGAGTTTTTTATATTTTATGCTTATGAGAATGGATTTGGTGTTAAATGGCGTAGATGGATGAAATCTTGTATCACTTCCACATCCTTCATGGTAATGGTCAATTGAAGGGCCGTCTTTTCAATGCTTATAGAGGGCTAAGACAAAGTTTTCTGTTATCCCTTTTGTTATTTATCGTGATTATGAAAGCTTTAAATAAGATGCTGATAAGAGCAAGGGAGCTAGTTTTGTTTAGAGGTCTTATGGTGGGAGTGGGGGAACACGCTGAGGAGATAACACACTTGTTGTTCATTGATGATACCATGCTATTTTGTGAGCCAGATGAGCATGCAATACTCAACCTAATATGGGTCTTGATGGATTTCCTACTGGTTTTTGGGATTCAATATTTATCTTACCAAGTTTGAGGTTATTAGATTGAGAGATGATAGCGATATCATAAGATTGGCGAGGGTACTGGGATGCAGAACTGTTAAATTGTCGACTAAGTATTTGGAGTTACCACTGGGGGCTAATTACAAAGAGGTAAAGGCTTGGGATCTGATGTTGAATAGGTTTAGAAATAGGTTGACGGGCTGAAAGAGAGCTTTTCTTTCTAAAGGAGGGAGGTTGACAATCATCAAAAACACGCTGGGCAAGCTATCCTCCCTATTCAGTATTCCAGCGAGTGTTGCCAAGAAAATTGAAGCTATACAATATAGATTCTTATGGAGCAATTTAGATGAAAAAAAAAGATATCATTTAGCAGCTTGTGAAGAGATCAAGAAGCCAATTCCCCAGGGAGGATTAGAATTAAGATCTCTTCTGGATATGAACATGGCTTTACAAAGTAAATGGAAAGAAGAGGATTTGTTATGGCGAAGGGTGATAGAAGAGAAGTATGGTGTAGATGAGGAATGGTATATACCAGAACATTGACAAGATCATACAGAAAAAGGATTATGGAAAAAGATTTGCATGGGTAGAGATAGATTTCAGATATATGTTAGATAGAAGGCTGGTAAGGGTGACCAAATCAGTTTTTGGAAGACCTGTGGCTGAATGGTGGAGTCTTTAGAGATCAGTACCCTCAGATTTTCGTTATTGCACAACAGAAAGACATTTTGGTTAATGACTTCCAACGATATAGGGGAGGAGTAAAGGAGTGGCAGGTAAATGTATTGAGAAACTTTAATGATTTGGAGATCAATGAATATGAGAATCTCCAGGTACCTTGTCTCTCACTGTTCTGGATGACAGTAATGAATAACCTCAATGGAGTCTTATTAATTTTGGATATTTTTTGGTCAAATCCTTTTACAAGTATTTGACTAAATAGGAAATTGAAGGTAACAAGTTTCCTTTTAGATAGATATGGAAGGCTAAAGTTCCTCCCAGAGTTGCTTTATTTGTATCGGAAGCCGATAGGGGTTGCATTCTAACCATTGACAAATTGATGAGAAAGGGAATGATTATGGTGCATGGTTGTTATTTGTGTAAAGGTGTTGAGGAGACTTATAGTCATGTTCCTTTATGCTGTCTAGTAGTATGTAAACTATGGTCAATGGTTTACGGTTTATTGGGCATCAGTTGCGTGGTGGCAGGTTCGATCAGAGATGAAATCTGGGTGTCGAAGAGCATAAGTTGGTGGAGGAAATTCATGGACCTTATTCCACTCACCATTTTTTTGGTGATGGGGGATTTTGATGGGATTAAAAATTGATGGTTCCAAACTCTTGACTTTTTGATATTTAGTCATCTTCTTTATTTCATGGAAGATTTGGAAGACTTGTTGACAGCTTAGTAGATATCTAGATAATTTGTATACGACTTGACACCTTCTTGGTGTTTGTTAAAATAATTCATTTTTTTTAATTAAAAAAAATACATATTTGCAATGTCCACTGTTGTTCTTGTTTATTGATTTTACTTTGGAATAAAATTGGGAAAATGAATCTTTTTTGTTAATACTCTTTTCATGTTGATAAGGATGGACATGCTTAATTCTTATCTTCATCAATGTGTGTGTATATGGGCACTTTAATAGAAACATTTTGTTCTTGTATTTCAAATTAAGATCTCGGTTTGATTTTACTTTTTGACACATTTTATATCTATTTTGTCTCAAATGAGGGATGTTCTGTATTTTTTCCGATAATAACCATAATAGAATATCTCAGATGTGAATATTATGAAATAAAAAAATATCCCTAAATTTAGAAGTAAAAGAAAAAACTGCACTCTACAGGCTTATTAATGTTTTTCAGCCAATATATAACATTTATCATAATAAAATATTAAACCACTTCTTTTTCCACCATTTTAGAGTGAAGTTACAACAGTCAAAACATGTTAGTTTGGCCACTTAAGAGTGAGTGACTTCTTCATTATTTAACAGAAAACCTTCTTTTTCCAAGTCTATGGACTAGAAATAGCCGTGGGGAGATTCTTGATTTCTTCTGATTGCCATAGTCATTTTCCATGGCTTTGCCAAAAAATTCTTCAAAGGCCTATTTCAGATCATTTTCCCATTTGTTTGGCTTCGGATGGGATCAAATGGGGACCGGTGCCTTTCAAATTCGGTAATAAGTGGCTAAAAGTGAAAAGTTTATTGTGTAAAGTGGAGAATTGGTGGAAGGAAACTGTGGTTACTGGAAAGGCTAGCTACAGAGTGTCAAGTAAACTCAAGATGATAAAAGAAAAGATAAAGATGTGGGCTAAGGAGGAGGGTAGAAGAGAGGAGACGAAGGTTTAATTATCGCTGCATGAGATTGGGATGATTGTTGAGGGAGAGTTTGGTCTTTCACAGGATGACATAGCTAGCAGAATATCCTTGAACTCTGAACTGGCCAGCAGAATGCAGATGGAGGAGGTTTCTTGACGGCAGAAAGCTAGAGAAAAATGGTTGAAAGAGGGGGACCGTTACACCAGATACTTCCACTGTTTGGCTAATTCCAGAAGAAGAGTTAATTATGTGGAGGAGTTAATGATTGAGAATCAGCTGGTTTGGGGCAACGATGGTCTGAGGGAGGAGGTTAAGAATTTCTTCCAAGATTTATATATTGTAGAGTTTAATAGAAGGCCTAAACTAAATGAGCTTCAGCTTAATAAACTGGATGACGACTGTAGACAATACCTTGAGAGGGAATTTTCCGAGGAAGAGGTGTGGGAAGGGATTAAGCTATGTGACAAAGATAAATCTCTGGGGCTTCATAGGTTTAATTTTGGGTTTCATGTAGGAGTGCTAGCAATTCATTTGGGATGAGATCATGGAGGTGTTCAGAGAATATCATGAGAAGGGGGACTTTTGTGAAAGCCTTGAATTCTACATTCTTGATTCTTATTGCTAAGGTGGATGGAGCATATAGCATGAAAGATTTCAAGCATATAAGTTTGGTGGGGTGCGTATATAAAATCACATCAAAAGTTTTGGCTAGAAGGATGTCCAAGTTGATGAGGAAAGTAATTGGGGAATGCTGACATGTTTTTGTGGAGAAAAGACAAATTATGGAGGCAGTGTTAATAATGAATGAAGTGGTGGGTGATTTGGAGTTTAGGAAGGGGGGTGTGTTGTGTAAATTATATATGGAAAAGACATACAACCATGTAAGTTGGAGTTTTGTTGATTAAATGCTTGGGAGATTGGGTTTTGGTGCAAAATGGAGGAAATGGATGAATACTTCTATGACCACTAGCTTGTTTGTTGTGTTAGTTAATGAGGGTGCTTCAAATTTTTTCAAGGCAAGTCATTGGTTGAGGCAGGGAGACCCGTTATCTCCGTTATTTTTTATAGTGGTAATGGAGGCTTTGAATAAACTTTTAATGAGGGCCAAGGAACTGGAATAGATCAAGGGGTTGACGGTTGGCAAAAAAGATGACACAATGGACACTACGCATTTTTTTCGCTGATGATACACTTATTTTTGTTAGCTTGATCAGAACATGCTGCTTAATTTAACTTAGGTGTATTTTGTTATGCTTCCAGGCGGTGTTGAGTCTAAAGATTAACCTAAAAAAATCTAAATTGGTAAGGGTGGGAAACAGGAGTGACCAGGAGGATCATGCTAGTGTCCTGGGTTATAAAGTTGCGAAATTTCCGATTAGGTGCCTTGGTATCCCCCTTGGCGTGCGATATAAAGATGAGAGGGTGTGGGATCCGGTCATGGAGGTGTTTGAAAAAAGATTGGCGGGATGGATTTTTTTCAAAGGGGGGAAGACTAACTCTGGTGAAGACTACTCTGGAGAATCTCCCTATATACTATCTATCTGTCTTAACTGTTTCGGTGAAGGTTGTGGGAAGATTTGAGACCATCCAATGTCGATTCTTGTGAGTAGACACTAAAGAAAGAAGAAGGTATCACTTGATGAGGTGAGAGAAGGTCAAAAGACCTTTGGAGTCGGGAGGATTGGAGCTGAGATTTTTTGTTGATTTGAATCTAGCCCTTCTTGGTAAATGGCTGTGGAGGTATGTGAGAGAAGAGGATAGACTCTAGAGGAAGGTGATTGATGCAAAATGGGGCAGGTGGATCCTGGGTATGAGGATCAATGAGTGAACTAGACCACATGGGGTGGGTGTTTGGAGGAATATTAGTATGGGTAGACAGAATATCTAGTTGTGCATTAAGTAGAA
The DNA here is from genome assembly GCF_054855325.1 of Carica papaya. Classification (NCBI taxonomy): domain Eukaryota; kingdom Viridiplantae; phylum Streptophyta; class Magnoliopsida; order Brassicales; family Caricaceae; genus Carica; species Carica papaya. The sequence goes on from NC_142310.1 coordinate 10,492,141, forward strand.
GGTTGGTAATGGGAAGGATGTAATTTTCTGGAATGATGATTGGGTGGAAGGGGGCAGACTCAGCAATCTATTCTCACAGATTTATGCAATTGCTTGCAACAAGTTTATTACTGTTGACGAAGCGTACAGTGCAGGGGAAAATCAAAGAAGCTGGAACATAGAATTGATCAGAAACCTCAACGATTAGGAAGTGGCAGAATATGAAAATTTGCTGAAGTTGCTAGCAAACATATCCTTGAATGAGCAAAGGGATACATTGTTATGGAACTGGAAAAGAAAGGCCTATTCACTGTAGAATCCTATTATAATTACCTGGTTAATCAGAAAGGTTCGGATGAGAACGGTTTCCTGGTGAGACAGATTGGAGAGTGAATGCCCCCCCACCTCATGTTGCATTTTTTTTGCTTGGGAAGCGGGAAGATAATGTATTTTGACAATTGATAAACTCATGAGAAGGGATAATATTTTAGTGAATGGGTGTTTCTTGTGTAGAAGAGCTGAAGAAAATTATAATCATATCCTGTTATTGTGTCCTGTGGCGTATAGCTTGTGGAGATCAGTTTACGGGTTACTGGAGATCAATTGGGTTATTGCTGGTTCTGTAAAAATGAGCGGTGGGGTTGGGATGATTCAGTAAGGGGAGAAAAATTGTAAATTTAATACCACTTACTATTTTGTGGGTTGTGTGGAACGAGAGGAATCAAAGGGCGTTTGAAGGGATTGAGGGCGATTTTCCGAAATTGAGGGATAGATAGATGCATTATTTAGACTCTTTATATTTGGGTCATGACATAAATAGGGTAGAAGATTTTGAAAATTTTATTGATATACTAACTTAATTGTAAATTTTTTGTATATAGTCGGCATTCCCTTTGTGCCTTCTTGTCAATGATATACTTTATCCTTTTTATTTTTTTAAAAAATAAATAGCCGTGGAGAGGGATTTTAGCAGTACTGAAGTTGAAAATGATGCTTAGCTCCTTATGCAAGATCTTAGTGGTCACTGGGAACTGAATATTGCTTGATTTGGATGATATAAACAGCTTGGTACACAGTCGGATTCATTTATGTTGCTTATATTCGTAGCCCTTTTCACAAAGCTGAGCACACTCTTGCCATTTTAGCTTTTTCCTTTTCTACTGAACAAAATTTGGGTTGAGGAGGCTCCAATAATATGGCTTTCCTTCTCGGTGTGGACTTTACTCTTTGATTATTGATATATGCTTCTGTTCCTTGCCAAAAACCAACTAGACAGGGAAAGAAACCTAATCCATATAAAATTTCATCAACTTAGACGAATTCTTAGATTTGCAGAAACAAATAGAAGTTGGAAGTTGAGCAACAGCCATGAAAAATGGGCACCTTCAAAGTCAAGATGCTCGGTGGTAATTAAACAAATGTGCTGTCCAGTCTCCTTTATTGTCAGCAAACTGGTCTCTGTTGAGGGAGAAGCAGTCATTGCAATCAGCATTTGCTTTTCCAGTAACTTGGACATGTGCAGACAGTTGGTTGGTCTTTGTCAATTGTAAGCAATGGTGTTAAAAGAATAGCTGCCCAAGAGAGCGGGAGAGTGGGGAAGATGCACAATGCAGCTTTTTTTCTATTACAGTTAGGGGTATTTTTGTCCTTTCACAACCTGTTCACGTGTGTTGAGCATGTGAGATATTTCCGTGACAACTATTATCGAAACTGTCACCTGAAAAATCTTGCTTAGAGAAAAAACAAGTTATTTAAAGAGATATAATCGCAAATAGAGGTCCTGATTGAAGCTTTATTAAGACTGCATGGTATTGTTATGTAATTATCCTTTATATAATTATTTCTAAATTACCTTCATTTATATCTTACTTTTGCATCAATAGAAATCTTTTCTTGATTTATTATCAATTGAAATGATCAAGGTTGGCATTGTTGCAACGCTGTGTATTTGGTTGTCAACTTCTTCAAACTTTATAAGTATTTGGATAAAGTGACCCTTATTTTCATTGCTTTACACTTTACTTTCATATTTTTGCACATGATGTGTACATGCTTTCAAAATATATACAATCTTGGTATCTGGGGTTCTTCTCATGTTAGCTTGTATATTTGCCTTTAAGAGTTTGGTAACAGGGGGGCACCACAAAATATTAGAGCCTGGATCAAAGTTACAACAGCTTGTTCTCAATTGAGGTGTGTTCTTTTACACTAAAAACAAGTATGTGATTGCCAATACTTGAAGTCCATACAAATATAAGAGTCGTCTTGACATTGAGATTTTGGTATGACAATCGGTGTTCTTTAACATTTATAGTGGACCTTGTTGATACAAGATCAATAAAAGAAAACAATCGTTTTAGGAAATTTTACGGTAAATGGAGTAGGAAATTTTAATTTCTCTTTTCCACAAAAAGGAATAAGAAATTTTGATTTTTTTTATTGTAGAAATAAAGTTTTGGAAAGTTTTATAATAAAAGGAAGTAGAAAGATTTCCTAAGTTCCTAATTCCTTCCGTTTAATTTATTTTCCTATTTTAAGTTTTCTTTGTTTATAATAAAAGGAAATGGGAAGATTTCGTAGTTTCCTTCTATTAATTTATTTTCTTGTTTTATTAGGTTTTCTAGATTTTCTATTTTGATGTATTTTGGTGCCTATAAATAAGGTACCCTAGTTTAATTATTAAGTAAACTATTTATGATTATTATTTATATTGAGATATTATTTTGATTATTGAGGTCCAAGACCTTTAAGTATTGTTCTTAATAAAACTTCTCTAAATTTGTAGTTGAATCTTCTTATTCTACATTGCTTGTCCTTTACCATACCTATGTTTAAATTAATGTGGATGTTTGGTTCTCCATTTGATTGTTCTCTAACCTTCAAATTTGATTTATTCTATTTTCTTTTGCAGGAGCAAACAACCACTCTTTTTGGTATCAGAAGCCGAGGATTTGGCCGAAGTTATCATTTGGCTTCTTTTGGATCGCCAACTTCAAGGTCTTTTGGTGCTTTTGCAAGAGTGCATTGAATCACTCATTGAGTACTTTAAAGATCAAGAATGGATTAGCAGCTGTGAGAAAATAGCCAAATCTCTTGCTCGCAGGTTATGACCTTTTACTTCTAATTTCTTTAGGATCTGTGTGCCGTAGTCCAATATTGTGTCAGTTGGATCTGTCTTATCCATATGCTCTTCCAACTCACTCTATGTGTATAGCTTTCCTTATTTATTACTGAGAATTTGTAATTAAATATTAAATTTTTATTCTATACTTAATTTACAATATCTGAATATATATAGAAAAATATTAAAGAGAGTTTTAGTAGAAAAATAAATATAAATCAGTTCCATAAAATGATAAAATCTTTTAGTTATAAGAATCGAATATGATTTTGCTTTATAGGGAGACATCTCTAAATATACTAATTTGTATAGGGATTGGACTTAAACAAAAAGTCGGATTCCTACACTTTCACTCTAGTTGAAGATGTTGAGCAAATCAAATTTAGAACTCAATTCTTCGAAAGTCTTCCTAATTAATGCCTTTGTGAAAATATCTGCAATTTGATGACAAGTTTGAACGTGTCGCAAGAATAGTGCTCCTGACTCTATTTTCTCTTTAATAAAGTATTTATCAATTTTTACATGTTTGATTCAATTATGATGAAGTAGGTTCTTTACCATGTCTATTGTAGATTGATTGTCATATAACACTTTTATATGCTCCAAAGAAGGAATTCTCAATTCATCAAATATCCTTTGTAGCCACATTCTTTCACAGATGTCATGAGATAAAAATCTAAACTTAGCATCAACACTACTTCTTGATACCACTAATTGCTCTTTTTGTTCTCCAAGTAATTTGGTTTCGCTAGACATACATATAGTATCGAGATATAAATCTTCTATCAGTTATAGAACTAGCCCAGTCTGCATCAATATATATTTTAATTTCTTGGTTTATATTTTTTTTAAAAAATAGTTCATGTCCAACTGTTATTTTTTTTGAAATAAAAGTGTAAAATGTATTGATAGTAGGCACCAAGGAAATGCTGTTCATGTACAAAAGATTTACAACTCAATAAATATATCTACAATAGAACTAAAATCAATGATGCCATCAAAGTTGTGACCAAGTACAATAGATCCAAAAAGATGAAGCCATATGTCCTTGATAGCAACAACATCCAATTCTTTTTCCTTAAAAGCTCTACTATTCCTTTCTTTCCAGACCAATCCAAAAAATAACTAGGGGTTTGATTTTATGATTAGCTTCTCTCCTACAAAGGCCCAGGCAGTTAGTTCACCACTAACAGACCCGGCAGTGACCTGGGGTAAATTCATGATGCTGAAAACCAGAGATCAGAGAGAGTGAGAATGTGGGCACCAAAGGAGAAGGTGGTTGCAAGTTTCCAAATCAGATTTACAAAGGTAGCATCTATTGACTTCGGTGATACCTCTCATTTGGAGATTGTCCAGAGCTAGAATGCGTTCTTTAGCAGCTTCCCAAGCGAAGAAGGAAATTCTTGGTGGGCTTTAGATTTCCAAATAATATTTGCTGGAAATTTCTGACTGGCAGAGCTAGTGTGACCAGCCAGTTGGAAGTAGAGAGATTTTACTGAGAAAGCTCCATTTTTACTCAGTTTCCAAACTAATTTGTCTTTGTTGCTGTTTAATCTAATGCTGAACAGAATCTGTGCCATAGACAGGTATTCCTCCATCTCCCAATCTTGTAAATTTCTGTTTAAAGCCAAATTCCAGTCCCCAATTGAGTCAGACCCCAGAATATTGTCAATGAATGCGTTTTTCTCTCTGGCTATAGCAAAAATGTTGAGAAATCTTTGCTGGAACATTTCCTGGCTATTCCAAATATCTTTCCAAAATCTCACCTTTCTTCCATTACTGATTAACCACCTGGAGTAGTGAGTTACAAGAGCTCCCGATTGCTTAATGCTCTTCTACAAGCTGTAGGAAATCTGTGCTGGAACATTTTGTGGCCATTCCAAATATCTTTCCAAAATCCCACCTTACTTCTATTACCGATTAACCACCTGGAGTAGTGAGTTACAGTAGCCCCCGACTGCTTAATGCTCTTCCACAAGCTGTAACCATGCAGACTATGATATGGTAAATTGGAATTATGTAATTCTTCCCCATACCATTTTTGAATAATAACATTCCTTCAAAGACTGTTTTTATCATTCCAAAACCGCCAAGTCCATTTACCGAGTAAAGCTTGATTAAGAGTGGTGACATATCTGATTTCCAATCCTCCATAAGCATTAGGGTGTTTGAGATCTTCCCATCTGACAAGGTGAATTTTTCTGTTGTTGACCTCATCTCCCCAAAGGAAGTGATTTTGAATAGTTTCTAATTTCTTAACTACCTTTGTGGGGATGAGCAACATGGATAAATAATAAATCAGAAGATTCAATAGAGTGCTTTTTATGAGTGTTAATCTACCCGCCTTGGAGAGAAAATTTCTTTTCCAACCGGAAAATTTGTTTTCCACAAAATCAATGATCAGGTCTCAACTTTTCCTATCTTTGTATCTAGCAACGAGGGATGCCCAAATATTTGATGGGTAATTGAACAATTTTACAGTTTAAGACCCGAGCCAAGATCTGCCCATTACCGACAGTGCCAAGCTCCACAAGTTCTGATTTATGCAAGTTAATCTTAAGGCCAGATACTGCTTGAAAATAGATAAGAATACACCTTAGAGTAAGAAGTGAATTAGCATTCGGTTGACAAAACATTAGGGTGTCGTCAACAAAGAAAAGATGAGTGATTTCCAACTGTTTGTGAAAATTTTCCGCTTCAATACCCCTCAATAATTGTAAATTTTTAGCTTTTTCGATGAGTTTGTTTAGTCCTTCCATAACAATGATGAATAATAAAGGGGAGAGGGGGTTACCTTGTCTCAAACCCCTCATAGTTGAAAAAAACATGGAAGAGCCACCATTTACCATTACTGCGAAACTGGTCATGGAGATACAAGTGTGGATCTATCTTCTCCATTTCTCACCAAAACCCATCATATCCAACATGTAATCAATAAATTTCCAAGAAACTTGATGAAAGGCCTTTTCGGTTGAGAATCCGAAACATTACCTCCATAAGTTTTTCGGTTGAATTATTCATGAACTAACTTACCACACTGACGACAAAATTGATATCAGGTTTAGTATATAAGAGGTAAATCAATTTACTCATTAAAATTTGGTATCTTTCTTTGTCAACTGGAATACTATTAATTTTATTTTTCAATTTAATGTTGGGATCCATGGGTGTGTTTGCAGGCTCTTATCTAAGAATTCTTGTCTCTTTAGAATATCCAATACATACTTTTTCTGAGAAATTGAGATTCTTTAACCTAACAATTTTCACCAAGATATATATGAGATTTCTTAAAATCTTAGATTCTTTAGTTAAGATATTTTGTAGCTTGAGTATCTCCTCTATGTCATCCTTTATAATTATTATATCCCCATATATGATGAGCAATTGCTTTTTCCCTAAAGAATCATGCTTGACAAATGTAGTATGATCTGTTTGACATTGATTATATCCATACCTCTTGGTTGTCTTAATGGATTTGTCAAACCATGCTCTTAGATATTATTTGAGTTAATATAGAAACTTCTTTTTTGAAAGATACATATGGAGGTTTTTTGAGTCTGCTGACCTTTCTATTAGTGACTTGACTTTCAAAGTCTGGTGGTATTTTCATATAAACTTCTTCCTCTAATTCTCCATTAAGAAAAACATTTTTTAGATCTATTTGGAGTATGATCAATCAAGATTGGTAGCTAGGGACATTAATATCCAAACTGTGTTAAGTTTTGCTATTGGTGCAAAAGTCTCTTGATAATCGATTTTATAGGATTGAGTAAGGTCTTTGACAACAATTTGAGCTTTAAACTTATCGATACTACCATCGGCATTATGCTTGATTGTGAACACCCATTTACGACTAACTACATGTTCTCCATGTGGTAATTCTTTTATTTTTCAAGTCTCATGTTTTTCTAAGGTTTGGATTTCCTCCATTATTGCTGTTTCCCTATAGTACTTTTAATACTTCATGTATCTTCCTTGGTATCTGTATTTTATCAATATTGCTAATAAATGCCTGGTGGTTTTAAGATAGATCTTTTTATGAAACAAAATTGTGAATTGGACGATCAACACATGACTTTTTAGTTGTCTTAAGGTAATAAGTCTATCATCATACATATTATCGAGGGAGAGATCTGAACTTGACTTACCTGAAGTACTCAGGTGGTGGTGGCTCTTTCTCTTCTTGGTTCTTGTTCCTTATGATATAAATCTAAAGTTTAGGCTTTTCATGGTGGTAATTAGGTTCAGATGTCTTTTCTCGATCTGTGTTGAATAGGTTTAGTTGGAGGAGGATGAAAATATTCAATAGTAGAGTCCCAAAATTGCGATTCTTGTGTATTTTTCTCTTATTGAGTACCTATTTGTACTATAGTTGATTTTCATGAAAGATGACATTCATGATGTTATAGAACTTATAGATGTGTGATGAATAACACTTATATCCATTTTATTTGATGAATAGTCAACAAAATACATTTCATTGATTTGGAGTCTAGTTTGTTTCTGTGATGGTTGTGTATATGAATAAAGGCTGAACAATCAAAAACTTTGATAGGCGGGGTCGAGTGGTAGGAAAGTATTAGAGTATAACTTGGTAGGATGTTTGAAACTCAAGAATCTGAGAAGATATTTTATTGATAAGGTAAGTCGTAGTTAGAACAGTTTCTCCCAGAAAAATTGTAGAACATGAGGAAACATGCAACTTCCAAGAGATAACTGTTCTTCCTTTTGACTATCCCATTTTGTTAAGGAGTATCAATGCATGAATTTTGACAAACAATCCCCTTCTTTCTAATATACATATTGACCTATTTTTCAAAGTATTTTTTTCCATTATCTGTCTTCACCACTTGTTGTTTTGTTTGGAATTGGGTTTGGAACATGTTGAAATTTCTAAATATTTGGTCAACTTTTAATTTTTCTTTCATAAGAAGTAATCATGTAATTCTTGTATGATCATCTACAAAGGATATAAATAATTTAATATTATTAATATTGTTGATTCTAGATGACTCCAGACATCACTATGTACCATAACAAACGGATTAGAAGTTTTGTAGTATAATATGAGATATGTTTTTTAATTGATATACTTAACAACGAAAGTTTTTGAATTGTTATTCATGAATAAAGAAGGGAACAATTGTTTAAGGCGTACAAAATTTAGATGTCCCAATTGACAATGTCATAATATAATTGTACTAAAATTGTTTAAGTAAGTTGAATTGTATTGAGACTCAACATATGCTGCATTTTCCTTCTGAAAGATCCATTATTCTTAAAGAGAAAAGAGCCCGAAGTACATTTTTATCATTGTCAATCGTCCTCAAATCCAAATCCTGAAATTCACATAATTTGAGGAAAGTTTAGCAAGACAATTATGATCCTGGGGAAGTTTGCTCACTGATAACAAGTTACAATTCAAATTAGGTACATGAAGTATTCCCTTTAAGGTTAACTGTTTCGAGATGAGGATATCCACCATCCCGGACACTCTTAAATGAGATCCATTCGTTATTTTTATGGTGATGTTCTCTTTGCATGAATTATATTCTTGAAATAATGTTTTATTTCTTATCATATGGTCGAATACCGCTGAGTTAATGAGGCAAGTATTTGATTTTTTGAAATAGCATTAGAAACACTAAATGAATTACATTTTTGGGCTGTTTTTCCAAGTTCTATGTTGATGGAGTTTTGATGTAAGAACAGTTTTTTGGAGGGCATCTATCTACTTTCTGCTGAATGAGTATGATTCTTTAGTAGAGACACATTCATTAATAGAGACATGATTTTTCTTACTTTCTTTGTTTGTGGTTTTAAAATCAGTTGACTTTTCATGAATTTTTCAGCAATTCTTTCGTGTATGATCTAGGATCTAGTTTTCTACAATGATTACACCAAGGCCTTTCCTTTCTTTGTCGTTTGTCTAAGTTGGGATGAGATTTTTGAGCAGCTGAGGCAAAGTTTTGCGCAGTAGTAGGGCTTATAAATCCATCTCTCAAAATTATCTTTTTTCTACTTCTCTCTTTACTTCAGAAAATACCTCATGAATACCAATTAGTGCTTTCATTTCGAGTATTCTTCCTCCAGACTTCCTCCAGATCTTTCTTCAATCCCACAAGAAATTTGAAATTTTTTTTTCTTTCTAAAATTTATTTGTAGTGTTTTGTATCATCTGGATAGCTCAATGCAAGTTCCTCAAATGCATTGAGCATTTGTCAATAATGGGTAAGCATGCTGTAGTGCTAGATTATAGATAGATCTCCTTGTCATAAGTTGTGGAGGCTAGATTTAGTGATAAATTTTGAATATATTTTCTTTGCTCGAGTAGAATTCTTTGGCAACTTCCCAAATTTCGTGTAGCATCCCGTACAATAGGAAATTCTCATCGATATCATTTTTCATGGAGCTAATTAGCTACAACATGAGCAAATTATTCTCGACCTTCCAAGTTTGGGATTTTGGGTTTTCGGTACTCGGTTGGGTAACTTTTCCGGTGAGGTATTCTCTTCTCCATCTTCCACAGATAGATATCTTTACCGATTGAGACCGTTGAATATAGTTGTTTTTATTTAGCCTATGGCTGGTGATCGGAATTTGAATAGCTTTCGATTAGGTATATATATGACTTCAGAGATGTCATTGGTTCATGCGGTGGTCTTTTTATATTTGGTCAATAGTAAGATAGAGGAAAACAAGTTTTTGTTAGGGTTCAGATATATTGCTTTGATACCATGAGATTTTGTAATTAAATATTGAATTTTTTTCTTCACGATACTTAATTTATAGTATCTGGATATATATAAGAGAAAATTAGAGAGAGTTAGTAAAAAATTAAATATAAATCAGTTCCATAAAAATAAAAGATCTTTAACTTATGGAAGTCAACTATAATTCTGTTTTGTAAGTAGATTTCACTAAAAATACCAATCTATATGAGATTGCACTTTTATAAAAAGTCAGAATTTCAAAAGTTACACAATGATGGGTTTATATCATTGCTTTTGTTGTTATTGGAGGATTTTCTATGGGAAGGTTGCAAATTTGGATAGCAATTCTATAATTAAATTAGTGGATGTTTCAAGTTCAAACATCCTTATCCCCTGCTTTGCAATCTTGGTATTCTGTTTCTGGTTTCTTAGATTTATGCAAAGCCCATCTTCCATTTTTCAGCTTTTGATAAGTTTCTGTTTGACTTACTCAGCTGACAGGTTCTTTAAATGAAGATACCACGTGAAATTTTACATATAATAAGATATTTCTTCAGAAAAGATGTTAGAGGTCCATGAATTTGATGTTCGATCATCATTCCATCAAAATTTGCAATAGTGCCCATGTATTTTTTTTAGCAAGACCAGGGTGATTGATATATGGTCTTCCATCAGAAGAGAACTGGGAAAGAGAATTTATGAACGTCTAGGAGTATGTATAATGAGTCTTCAAACACTTCATTTGCTGGTCTATTATTGTACCTGTGTTAAGATAAAATTCGTTATTAATAATTTGATAAAGAAAGGTAAAACAAGATCTGAAATATTATCCTTTTTTGGTCTGTTGGGTTATATGTGCTGCAACTGCATGTAATTAAGGGGAAACAGACTCTTAAATTATTCTGATGAGCATTTTAGATGGCTTTTCAGGTCTTTATGGTTAATGCAATTATGGAGCTGTATTTACTAACCTGGGGCGTACTCTAATATGCCTTATACTCTGTCTACTTTCTTTCTCTTTTTACTGAATGCTATTTGCAATGTTAATACAGAGTCCCTAAGGACTTGAACTGCTTGCGGGCAGTGGAATGCATTTCAGGAGTCAAAAGACGTAGTAAAGATCTTAGAAGTGCTATTGCTCATGAGATGCTTGTTGTTTGTTTTCATAATAAGGTAGCTTGTTTTCCTTTCCCACTGAGATGTAGATAATGCTGGATGAGTCTTTTCTCTCGAGTAATTTTGATATTTTATGCCACTTGGCAGCCAGCTGAATGCACAATCCAGCCTCTTGTGCTTTCCATTTTCTTATCCTGCAAGCCAAGTCAACTACACTTATCCGGGTTCATGTTTTTCATTATTTCTCAGGTAAGGGATGAGGAGATACTCAGTGCTTTGATGTCCATCAATATGAAGGACAAGGATTGTGATCTTTTCAAGATGTACATCTTCTTGGCTTTGGCAGAGCATTGGCTTTTATCAAGCTCAATACTAGATGAGAATCCTATAATGAAAGAAATGTGGGCTCTTTATCTACGAAACTGCTCATGCCAAATTGCAAGCACTGATCTTAGGCCTCATGCACTGAAGGTGTGTTGGACATCAGTCTTTTTCCTTGTATCAGCCCCTTTCAGTGATGTTTTATAATTTTTTCTACTTATTCTTCAGGTTCGTAACAAAGCCTCGTACATTTTACAAGGATGTGTGAATAATTAGTCACTCCAGGTAATTATCACTTGTGCAATAACAGGGAAGGGGGACGAATGAAGAGGAGGATTTTAAGAAGGTTTGAATATTTTTTGCGCTGCCTTTAGATTATAAGCTATGCATGTGCATTTATTTCCTGAAGTTTTTTCATATTAGAGGATTGATATTGAGGAAAATTGATCTGCAAATCTGGACAGTCATCATTTTTCTCCTTCCCCCCAAAGCTGTGGAAAATTATGTGATCACAATGGGAAAAGAACCACAAAAAACTGTTGCTTTTCTATACACTGAAAAAGGAAGAATTTATGTCAGCATGAGTGATCATTATTAGCTAAAATAGAAAGGATATAAAACCTATTTCTTGTAATTAAGGTGGATATTTTAATGAACATTTTGTTTCTTATTGAAGATAAGATGATAAGATTGACAACAGTAATGGCAGCAATGTTGATCCTGTCTGTGTTTGGAGTCCTAGTAGCTGATAATTTAACGTGTTCGTAGGATCCTAATTACTTGTCAGCATAATTATAGTGTATCTTCATGGTTAGGAGATTGGACTTGCTTGCCTTTTGATGTGTAAAATGGCAGTTATTATTTTTTTCTTTAACTTTTGTTGCGTGTATGTAGCACCCTTATGTTTTCCAGGTTCAAATTAATACATATCTAGCATCCTTATGTTTTACAAGTTCATAGTAATACATTTTCCTTCTATTTATGTTTCTGAACTGTCCTGTATATCATGAAATGGTATTTGGACAACGTAATATGTAGACTACTTCCATTTTGTTGTAGGTGAAGGGAACTCTGTAGAGTTCATTGATTTCCTAACTTGCAATTATTAAATGTTCATTTTTAGCAATGCACCTTCATGGTGCCTGGGGAATATACAAGAGAAGAACTGCTCGGGTGTATGCAAAAAAAAAAAAACATACATGTCCGGAAAAGGATATATATGAAGCAGCTTGATGTGGATGAATCAGAATAGTGCATTGAAGTTTTGTGCAGCACAAACCTGCTATAAACAGGTGTGTGTATATGATTTTAAAGAATACGCAATTTCCAGCTCTTAACTGCTTTTATATAATCATATTTTCACTTCATGATGTATGACGAATTATGTTGCTGTTCACTGAATCTAGATGTATATACTGGTGTATGGTGTATAGTTATAATTTTGGAGTGGTTTAATGATTCCCATTCTTCTCTTGGATTCTTTTGAGTGAGTTTAAACTTCACTTCAGTGCAAAAAGAAACTAAACGAACTAACAAAAAAGTTTGAGTTGAACAGAGGTGGCAAAGGTCGGTTAGCCAGTTAATCGTTTTATGATGTTATAATTAATTTCATGATTTCATGTTTGATTCATTTAAAATTGTTTTGTAAGAAAATTATATGATTTCATAATCTTATAAATCAAATTGGGTGAGCCGAAGAGTAAAGATGGAATAAGAGTTCTCTACTGGTGAGTATGGCTTAACATTGGAAGAAGATGGTGGGATGTTGGCGCTGCCTCAAATTTTACCTGCTACTTTCTCTAAAGTCAAAGTTGCTGGAGGTAGACGAAGTAGAAAGCAACATAATCTTTGATACTTTTTTTTTTTTTTTTTTTTTTTTTTTTTTTTTTTTTTTTTTTCTTAAAGAGTTTTTGGATGGAAGACATTTTTTTTTTTTTTTTCTTAAAGAGTTTTTGGATGGAAGACAATAATTTTTGTTAAATAAAAAATTGGGCCTAATCAATTTACAAATATAAAATTTATATTTTCATATAAACTAAAATAAATAAAAATATATTTTTTTTATGAAGAAAAAAAAAATCTAAAATGGACATGACTTAATCTTCAACGAGTTAGGTAGTAGATTTTGAGTTTTGAATTTGCATTAATCAAAATTTAATTTAAAATATTGGAAATTACCTGAAATTTTTAACATTGGAATATAAGTTTATTAGTGTTTTAAGTTAATACTAATATGATGCTAAAATTGAAATCTTTATGATGTTGACACATATTTTGTGGGATCTTCTTAATTTAAATGTTGAATTTTTAGATTAACCATGAACCTGTTTTCTTCTTATAAACATTCAATAGAATCGGAAAGGAATCCTATAATTTATATGCTAAAAGATTAAGAATTATATATATATATATATATATATGTATTTTCTTATTCCACGTGTTAATACTCTTTTATGTAAAACAGGCTTTTGAATTTGTTTTTCCTTTTGTTAAATTCTAGAATAAATTATGACTTTACTTTTTAAAATCTCACATTTATTACAGTTTGGTCCATAATGATTTTTTTTTTCCATTATAATTTGATTCATGGTATTTTTTTTTAGATTCTTATTTCTTTTATATTTTTAGTGAAAAAAATTAAAATAGCTAAAATATATTTAATTGCTTTAAAAAATAATTAAAAAATAACTTTAACTAATTAGCTGAATTAATTAAGTCTATTTTTAATTATTAATTTATTTTCAATTATGTTAAATATTTCACAGCAGAATGATATTTTTATATAATTTTCATAACTATTTGTTAAGCTAACAACTAATATACAGCTAATATATATATATATATATATATATTTGTCTTATAGTAGCTATGTGCTGCATTTGAAAGTGGAAAACAATATCAGAATCTACTTGGGATTGTGAAGAACCATAAAATCAACTGTTGAAGATTCTCATGCCAATAAAAGGAAAACAAAAAAAAACAAAAATTTCAATCATAATCTGCAGTTTTGTTTGAAGTGGAAAACACAATTTTCTTTTTTCTTTTTCTCCCCCAATTAATTTAAATTCTTACTTTCAAATAAATTAAAAAATATATTTTCTTTGATAACAATTTTATATTTGATTTCTTGAGCAATAGCAATCCACTAATATTCATATATATGTACATATATGTATATGTATAAACACACACACACAAACAAATCTATATAAATAGGGACCACCATAACCAAAGCAAAAGCCATGTGCAGAGAAGACAAACTTATATGTAAGTTGAATCACGGCAAGTGAAGTGAAGCAGTATCCGACAGTAGAAACGAAAAGGCAGAGTAAGAGAAAACTAAAATAGCCGTTGGTGTTTGGTTGCTGCGTTTTTTCAGAAATAGGTTTAGGTTTTAACTTTATATATTCATCAATTTAACATTTACTTTTCAATATTAAAATTTATTCGTTAAACCTGGATTAAAATTAAATCTGGACCAGACCAGACTATACCAAATCTATATCGAATTAGACTAAAATTGTAGGTACAAAAATTTTTGAGTCCGAGACCGGACCGAGTGTTATCTGATCTGTTTTTGGTCCAATCCGATCCGATTTTTTAATCTTGATTGAATAATGTTCACCTTCACATGTAAGATGAAGATAAACAATAGTGATAATAAACAGATAATGTAAAAATATTCTTTTAAAAAATAGTAAAATAAATAACTATTCCAAATAACATTGTCATAATTTTCTACAATAATAACGTCATAAATTTGTTGTAAAAATGATAGTAGAGTGCAAATGGTAACGACAAACAAAAATTATCCTGACAAAAAGAATAATAATCTTAAGGGTTGTGAAAATGAAAACAATGTTAAAAAGGTAATAATAACCTAAAACTTATCATCCTAAAACATGATCGTACAGAAGTCAAGCCATCAAACTTAGGGCAGAAATAACTTCTGAGATTGGAAATGAGCTTCATAATTTGTCTTTAGGCGGCAGTCAAATTAGCGTTCCCAAGGAAACTTGAAGATCAACTAAGTTGCCACGTGAGGAAGACATGCGATTGATGCGTGTCAAAGCTATAAAATTGAAGCAAATATGAGCTTGGCATAATTTTTGTGGAGCTCTAAGAGGATGATGAGGTATAAACACAAAATAGTGTGAGTATTTTTCTTTCTTACTTTACTATGAGATGAATATTATTTTTATTTCTGATAGGTAGATAAGTTCGTCGATGGCTGAATATTATTAATTATGAACCGTACCGAATCAAATAATATTCGGTCTAGTTTTGTCCGATCGGGTATGGATCAGTTAACATTTGTTAATATTAAAAATTAAAATATTAAATATATAAATAACACATATATATTATTTGTAATTAAAATATTAATAAATAAATAATATATTTTTTAAAAAATTAATTTTTTTGAGCAAATGACAAGCTTTTTAGACCAAAAACTAGATAGATATAATTTTTTTAAAAGTTATAACTTTGATTCAATTGTAGTTTCGATCAAAATTATATCTGTCTAGTTTTTGGTCTAAGAAGCTTCTTTATTCAATTTTGGTCTACTCTAGCTCAGTCTGAATTTGGTTCTAAGCTCATCCTTAAATTTGACTACCCTGTTGTAACACCCAATATTTATTTTTTTATTTTATTTTATTTTTTAATAAATGTAATTATTTATTAATTGAATTTTATTTAAATTTGATTTAATGAAAATAATAATAATAATAATAAAAAGGGTGAAAAATTAGTTAAGAATTTAATTAAGAATAATTTTGGAGAAAAATGGTGAAAATTTGGGTTCTGGGTATATTTTTGAAAGAAAAATAAGAAATTAGGGGGTCAAAACACAATTTAGAAAAATTGTGCCACGTCAGATGCCTGGTCAGAAGCCCCGACCAACCAGGACGCGTCAGGTGGCAAAGGCGTTGATGTGGGAGGTCACGCGGGGGGAACCACGTGGGCGATCCGCATGCGCGCGATCGAACGGCTGAGATCCGTTCTCGCGCGCACAGACGACCCAGATTCAAAACGCGCACAGACGGCCCAAATTGCATCGCACACAGATGGCCCAGATTGGATCGCGCACGGACGACCCAGATTGCATCGTGATGAACGACCCATATTCACTCCCTATTTAATCGTGATTGGACGGTCCAGATTAAAAGCGATGGACGGCCCAGATCAAAAGTGAATGAGTATAAATAATCTCATCTGCACCCAAACCTAAACCCTAGCCGCCAGAGCCCCTCGCCGGAGAAGACAACCCATCCGCCGGGAAGCCGACCGCCGCCACCGCACCGGAGCAATTTTTGACAGCCAAACGAGGTAAAATTTTTTTCTCTTGCACGAAATTCAATTTTAAACCCACCCATGGCCAAATCAGAGTGAAAGAACCAGCTAATTGGCCGAAAAATACCACCGAAGCTCGGTGGCGCTGCCGCGGGGTGTTTGGAAAAATGCCTCCGATGAAGCCCTTCCTGATTTCCGTTTGATGTAATTTTTCTACCGTTGTGATCATCGTTTCCTTCTCTACAGGTTGACCGAAGCAAAACACCCAACCGCAACGTGAGCCGGAGGAGCCGCCATACTAGAGAGCCCCACCGCCGGTGAGTTTTGATTTTCTACATTTTTTTGGCCCACCGAGGGCCTTAAGTATGTTTTCTCGCAGGAACTGATACAAATTTGGCTGAATTCGGCCAAAAACGGCTGAAAACAGCCAACCCGAGGTGGGTCGCCGCCGTGCCAGAATTCTGAAATTGGCCGAGTAGGCCATGGGTCTGATTTTTTCGGTTATTTGGGACATGTGTAGGTACTATAAGCGTGTTTCAGTTCCCAAAGAAAAATTCGTGGGAACCCAGGGATCGCCTGTAGGCGCAGTAACCACTTAGTTTTCGGTGTCAAATTAGGTAAGGACCCCTTACCTTATTTTTTATCATAGATGTAAAGTTTGAATAAATAATAATACGGTTCTTTGTACAAGTTAGATAAATATGCATAATTAATTACGGATTGCTAATGGAGCCCGAAATCGGACATTATTTTTTGTTTATTCCTGTTGATTTATTTTACAGTTTAAATGCATGATGAAATCTGGTTTATCTATTCTATAATTTTAAATGCATGTATTACTGCCTTACTTAACCACTGTGTGATTTTGGGATTTAAGATATGATTGTATTACCGGGTGCATGTTCATTGTTTATGTGATTGTGTTTAATTTGGTAGCGGAGATTAAGGGAAAAAAAAAGGAAAGGGATGTGATCTAATAAACAGATAAGGTGACAGCCTCACTAGATATCCTGGGAGATGGTGGACGGACTGGGTTCATAGGGAACCCTACCGTGAATGTTGTCTCATACCGGACGGGGTATGAAAACTTGGTCATTTGGCGCTCATGCCGGACGGGGTATGGGGACGGCCTTGGAATTAAGATTGTTAAGAAAAATGGTTCACGTGTAGCGGAGACACCTCTATGGATCCCCATGGATACTAGTAGGCTGGTGAAACGAGAAAACAATGATGATTAGTTATTATTAATGAATATGAATTTATGATATGTTCTATGTTACTGATTGTGCATGAAGTTATGATCTGTATGATGTTATTGTCTTTATAGGTTGTTTTCACAGATTCCATAATGGTAAGTAAAAGGGAAAATAGTTTTATTTTTAATGAATGTATTAGTTTAAAATTTGTGCTCAATTGGTTGTTTTTAGTTTTTTATCAACATTTGCTTCTGTGTCGGCGATATAGTGTGATGTCCTTAGTGGACTAGTATAACTCATCCCTTATTTAACCATTTCAGATCAGGAGAACTCGGTTACCGAGCCTGATCCGCAAGAAGGTTACGAGTAGATGCTAGATACTTTATAGTTTCTTTTATTTTTTTCCATTTCTCGTATTTCTTTTAGAGAATTTGTTCTGTGATGTTTGTTAATATTTTTGAGTTATCATGTAAGAGATGTTAACCTTAACCTTTATTTCGCTTCCGCACTCAAATTATTATATGCATTTCCTTTTAAATTTTTCAGGGTCATTACACCTGTAATGTCAAATAGAAGAGATTACTTTGAGAGATACAGGTTGTATGCCTTTAAATGGGACAATAAGGTATACCCTAAGAAAGCAAATAGACACACCTGACTTTAGAGGGTAGACATATTAGTCCAACTCTAACCCTATATTTGAATGATGACAAAATCATATTTGTTTGCTGATAGTATGGTTACCTTAGGATTTTTTATGGTATTCTAAAAGCAAAATTTAGGTAACTTTTTAAAACCACATATTTGGTGGTTTTTGACGGGCTAACTTTTTTATTATATTTATACCCTTATTAAATTTTTATAACTTTTATTTTACATTCGAAAAAACCCTTCTCAGCAGCCAAACCTACTTTTTTTCTTTTCTTCTCTTCTTCTCAATCTGTTTCTTTTTAGATTTTTTTAATTTATAATTAAAAATTAAAAAATTATAGTTTTAAATTAATTTTTTATACTAACTATAAAAAATAAATTTTTATTCTTCATAACAAATTTATTTTTTAATATTTTAATAAAAAAATTTAATAAAAATTACAGTTTAAATAATTTCTCAAGTTAAATAACTTAATTACAATTTAAATAAGTATTTTTTTTCACTTCAATATTATGTATAGTAAGACATGGACAATGTGGTAATTTGACTTAATATACAAGTATATCAATCTATCAATCCAAACAAAACAGTTGTCATTACCATACATTAATATATTGTCTTTCTAAACATGTCATAATCTATCAATTACCATCTTGTACACTTATCATATATTATCTTACATTAATGAACCATCACAAAAATCATCCAAACAGAACATGAAGGGCAGGTAGAAGGGTCAACCCAAAGCATGAACACAATAATCCATGACCCAAGGTGAACACATTAGTTCATCCTTTGAGGCTGTAAAAAAAATTATATTAACATTATGATAAGATAAAATTAGAATATTATCATATAAACTCTTTTATAGAAAATTGTAAGTTTTTTTTAGTAATTATTTCCACTCACTCGCTAAGTTAATAGAAGTAGGGGTCATCTAATACTTCCAAAAGTGAAAAATTCACACATTAATATGTGACTATTATATTGTATGTAGCACGATATTTAAGAGGAATAAGATTATTAATAATAAAGCTAGAATGACTAGTGATCAAGTCATATAGGATACTTGTTAGCTAAGTTAGCAACATATGATAACCAAGTTAGTGACACCTAGAAACCAAGTAAAATGCAATGACAAGGATAATTAAGCTCCACTAAAGATAGTCAATCTACCCTTAAAGACTAGGATTTAAGTTTACGTTACTATGGCATAACTCTTACATTATGCTTTCGTTATAACCATATTATAATGTTTATAAAACTCCTTTTGATACCATAAATTATAAAGTAGGTAACATACAGATAGACAAAGAATGAGTTAAGGAGAACACTCTATATTTTACATTCATAACTCACTTTAGAAGCTTTTACTTACTTTTTAGGTTTTGTTAACTCGTTTTCTTTACTTGAACATTGTAATGATCTAAAGGATAAAATCCAAAGTTTGTCATTTATTCATTTTTGTTGGCAGAAGTGTGTGATCCAATTTTTTTCCTTATTTATCAACCTCTACCCATACCTCATCTCTCCCATTCATTTATCAATTCCTACTCTTATTTATCAACTACTGATCTTATTTGTCAACCTTCGTTTACTTACATCAAACGTTATTTTTTACTCACTTAAAATTATTATGTAAATAATGAGAAGTATGATGGTCATACTTGGATAATTGCTATCCGTATGTGAAATAACATATATTAGCCTTGTTTTAAAGAAATGGTTGAGTTGACAAGAGAGAGCAAGAAGTTGATCTTGAACTTATAGGGTGAGTAGTTCTGTCTATTTTTTGAGTGCAAATGATTCTATATTTTAAATTTAAAAGAATTTTATAATGTTAAATTACGTTAAACTTATTATTAATTTATTTAATTATATTATGATACAAATGTACTAATATATTAATATATTTTTATTAAAAATAAAATACTACTATACTAAGAGACATAATAATAATTCTAAATTTTATAATTCGAGTTAAATTCAAAGCTTTAGGTGTATGTCAAAAGTATACAATTTAGATAATATGATATTCTCACCTAGAAATTAAAATTAATAGTGAAGTTTAATTCTTATCATTCCTTTAGAGAACAAAGTGTATGAAAATTTTTTATTTAACTAAAAAAAAGTACGAATTTTGAAAATATTATGAGTAAATCTTAGGACAACCCTTTTCTAATTTTATTAATTGTCGTAGCACTTAACTTAGTTAGGAATCCATCCCCAATACTACAATAAAACTTCTTTTAAAGAAAATTTCTTAATATGATGAATATGAACAAATTTTAATTTAACTAATTTCAAAATACATTATTAATGACCATAATTAGTGGGTAATGACCAAATTGTTATACCATGTGACTAGGCCTTATTAGTCAAATACAACAAATCCTCGATTGTGTCTTATGCACCACAAAATCTTTTGAATTTAAAATTTTGTGTCATCATATAATAAGAAAACCGTGTGGGGCCTTTCAAATTTTCATCAAATCTTCTGCTTAAATTGGCATTGATGGCAGAATCTAACTCCTTAATCACCATTTGTTTTGAATTACAAGCTTATAATAATTATGTATTTTCTAAAATTAAAATAGCCTTTATTATTTTTCTTGAGCAAAAAAAAAAAAAAAAAAAAAAGATTAATAAAAGAAAGAGAATCAGTCACTCTCGTGACCTTTAGGCATCTCTACCAAATCTCAATTTCAAATTAAATATTGAAATATCTCTTTCAACATAATTATAAATATGAAGTGATCCATTGGGCCATCCTTTCCTTTTTTTTTTTAGAGAGAAAAATATATAATTATAAATATATTAAAGTTTTTATGTATTACCTTATTTCAAATTTTAAACGCCCAAAAATAAAAAATATTCTGTAGAAAGTCATAATAAACTCAAATCCAAAAGAATAGTAGTCTAATAATAAAGTCAACTCTAAAAGAATAAAATAAGACAATCATATCAATGTGTGTATTTTTTTATATATTATTATTATTATTTTATTTTAATTTTTGTAATTATTATATAATGTAATGATTTATTATGCAATAATATATGGGTAATTTAATTTAATTTAATTTATTTAAACCAAATTAATAATAATAATAATAATAATAAGAGATAAAATTATTTAGGGATTTAATTGAAAATAATTTTGGAAAAAATGGGTAACAATTTGGGTTCTATGAGTATTTTTGAAAAGAAAATTAAAAACTAGGGGTCAAAACGTAATTTAAAAAAATTATGTCACGTCAGCAGCCCCAGCCAACCAGGACACGCCGAGTGGCAGAGACGCTGACGCGGAAGGCCACGCGGAAGGGAGTCACGTGTTCCCGCGCGCACGGACGACCCAGATCAAAAACACACATGGACGACCCAGATTGCACGCGCACGATGGCCCAGAATGAATCGCACACGGACAGCCCAAATTGCATCGCGATGAACGGTTCAGATTCATTTCCTATTTAATCGCGATTGAACGGTTCAGATTGAATCGCGATAGACGGCTCAGATTAAAAGCGGATGGTTATAAATAATCTCATCCGCACCCAAATCCTAACCCTAGCCGCCAGAGCCCCTCGCCGGAGAAGACAACCCAGTCACCAGGGAGTCATTCGCTGCCACCCACCGCCGCACTGGACAATTTCTGGCTGCCAAACGAGGTAAAAATTCTCCCATTGGCTCAGAATTCGATGTTGAATCCACCTATGGCCAAATCAGAGCAAAAACACCGGCCAATTGGCCAGAAAACACCGCGGAAGCCTAGCGACACCGCCACAGGTTTTCTTAGTTTTTGTCTCCAATGAGGCCCTTCTCGATTCCCGTTCGATGTAATTTTTCCACCATTGTGACCATCGTTCCCTCCTCTATAGGTTGACTGAAGCAAAACACCAAATCACGACTCGAGCCGGAGGAGCCGTCGCACCGGAGAGTCCCGCCGCCGGTAAGTTTCGATTTTTGGTGTTTTTTTGGCCCACCGAGGGCCCTGGGGGGGTTTTCTCACATGAACCAATGCATGTTTGGCTTAATTCAGCCAAAAACAGCTAGAAACAGCCAACCCGAGGCGGATCACCGCCGCGAACCGGAGCACGACGGAGCCGCCGTGCCGAAATTATGAAATTGGCCGAATAGGTCTTGGGTCTGATTTTTTAATTATTTGGGACATGTGTAGGTACCCTAAGCGCGTTTCAGTTCCTGGAGAAAAATTCAGGGAATCTAAGGACTGCCCGTAGGCGCAGTAAAAATCTGGTTTTCGACTTCGAATTAGGTAAGGACCCCTCACCCTACTTCCTATCATGGGATTATAGTCTAATAAATGATAAATCTGTATGTGTATAAATTAAATAGATATGCGTAATCTATTACGATTGTTAATGGAGCCCGAACCGGACATTTTTCTCTGTCAGTTCCTGTTTGATTTATTTTACAGTCTAAATGCAGTATGGTATCTGATTTATTTATTCTATAGTTTTGAATGCATGAATCACTGTTTACTTTATTTCAGCCTGATTTTGTGAATCTAATACTATGCTTGCCTTGTTGGATGCTCGTTAATTGCTTTAGTATTCATGTTTATGTGAGAAACGGAAAACTAAGAAAAAATAAGAAAGGGGTGTGATTTGATAAATGGATAAGTTGACAGCCTCACTAGATATCTGAGAGATGGTGGACGGACCGGGTCTATAGGGAACCCTACCGGGAACGTTGTCTCATACCAGGCAAGATATGGAGACTTTAAATATTTTGGTGCTCATACCGGACGGGGTATGGGGACGACCCGTTTCACCCTCATACCGGACGGGGTATTGAGGTTTATTGTTTGGTGCCCATATCGGACGGGGTATGGGGACGGTCCCAGAAATTAAATTTTTTAAGGGAATGGTTCGCGTGTAGCGGGGACCCTTATGGATCCCCATGGATACTAGTAGGCTGATAAAAAAGGGAAACTGTTGTTTGATGATTGAAATATAAAAGTATGACATGTGTTATGTTACAGATTATGTATGAACTCATGATATCTATGATGTTGTTGTTCCCATTGATTGTTTTTATAAATCCCACTGAGGTAAGTGGACGGTAAATAGTTTGATTATTGATAAATGAATTTATTTAAAATTTGTGCTCCATTTGTTGTTTTTAGTTTTCTACCAACCTTTACTTCTGTGACAGTGATATAGTGTGATGTCTTTACTGGGCTAGTGTAGCTCATTCCTTACTTAACCATTTCAGATCAAGAGGACCTCGTTCCCGAGTCCGAAACACAAGAAGACGGCGAGTAGATGCCTAAATGTTTATTAGTTTCCTTATAGTCTTTCATTTCTAGTATTTCCTTTAGAGAACTTATTTTTGATATTGTTAGTACGTTTAAGTTATTGTGTAAGGGATATTAATATGAACCTTTCATTTCGCTTCCGCGTCCACATTCTTCATATTCATTTCCTTTTAAATTTCTGGGGTCGTTATAGTTAGTATCAGAGCCACGTTCCTCGGACTCGTCCCTTACATAATGATACTTAGAGAAACACCAAACCAATGAATCATTACTAAACCCTTCCTTGTGAAATGCAGGTGCAGAGAGATGAGAAAAGGAAGACCCTCACTAAACCGAACAGCCCGGGATGGTTTGCTTCGGGAAGACGTTGACAGAATATTTGAGATGCTGGAGAGACTCATTGTTGCCCAGCAGGGTCGAGAGGAAAGAAGGGAGCTACCTGACCCTCCCCCACTGCCACAGGTTGAGCCACCACTGCAGCGAGAGAATCCCGAGCCACCCCGGTACGAGCCTGCTCCTCCACAGTACCACCCGATGCTACCACCGCAGTATAATCCAGTGTCCCAGCCGTAGTACTGCCCGGCACCACCACAATATAATTTGGTGTCCCCACCATACCAACAAGTACCACCATAGGGCCCCCCAATTTATCCTCAGCCTAGCCAATCCCTCTTCCACGGGACCCAGCTCCTTCCATGATTGACCCAGGCTACGTAGAGAGGTACAGGAGACTGAATCCATCCATTTTTGCAGGGGAATCCTCCTTTGAAGATGCCTAGTATTGGTTGGCAGAGACGGAGAAGGCCTTCAAGACCCTAGGAGTGACTCCTGAGCAAAGGGTCACCCTTGCTACCTACATGCTGGTGGGAGAAGCAGAACGCTTGTGGGAACTCAAGTAGA
The DNA here is from genome assembly GCF_054855325.1 of Carica papaya. Taxonomy (NCBI): domain Eukaryota; kingdom Viridiplantae; phylum Streptophyta; class Magnoliopsida; order Brassicales; family Caricaceae; genus Carica; species Carica papaya. Next base: position 10,516,709 of record NC_142310.1, read on the forward strand.
CCACCCTGCCTGTTCCAGTCACTTGGGAACAGTTCTTAGCAGCCTTCCATGCAGAGTACCTCCTAGAGCACATCCGACATTTTAAGGAGATGGAGTTTGTCTAGTTGGTCCAGGAGAACATGACGGTGTCAGAATATGTCCGTAAGTTCCTGGAGTTGGGCCAATACTCCCCTGAGACATTGATGGATGAGGGCAGGAAGGCTAGGAGGTTCTAGTGGGGCCTCTGCCCAGAGATTAAGCAGCACTTATTTATATTGGAGTTCAAGACATACTAAGCTGTTCTAGCCAATGCACAGTTAGTGGAGAGGAGCCTCCACATCCTCCCTCAGTCAGCAAGGAACCATAGACCCTTAGCTCTACTCCGCAGCCCAACATCTACTGCACCTGTCCAACAGAATAAGAGGCCCAGACCAGTGACCCAGGCTCCCCCTCAGGCTCCAGTGGTAGGACGTGGTAAGATCTGTCAGCATTACGGCAGGGATCACGGGGACCGACCATGTTACCGCCTCAACAACACTTGTCGCATATGTGGTAGTGCCCAACACTATGTGAGAGAGTGCCCAAGGAACCAGAATCAAGGAAGACCTCTTATTCAAGGCAGGGCTTACAACCTCACCCAGCAGGATGCTGACACCGATCTGGACGTAATACAGGATATGTACACTATCTGTAACCATCTTGGTCATGTTTTGTTTGACACTAGTGCATCATATTCATTTATTTCACTTGTTTTTGCGTCCAAATTTAATGTATTACCTGATAAACTTGATTCAATGTTATTTATATCTACTGCTGGGAGTGCAACATTACTAGGAGAAGTTGTCTAGAAGGCTTATGCCGTGGAGATAGCAAATAAGAAACTGAGTGTAGACCTGATAGAATTAGACACGATAGATTTTGATGTAATTTTAGGGATGAATTGGTTAGCGGCGTATCACGCCACCATAAATTGCTTTAGCAAGAAGGTTGTATTCACTCCTCCTAATGGGGAGCCATTTACAAATGAATAAAATCGTTTAGTACTTATTTCTTGATGGCAAATTTCCTTAATTGTCGAGTGCCTTAACCTTGCTATTTTCTCTAACTAGGAAAACTCAAGAAAGAGAATTGTATTCAAGAGATTCCGGTAGTCCGAGACTTTTCAGATGTATTTTCAGATGAACTACCCGGACTACCAGTAGACAGGGAAGTCGAGTTCACCACAGATCTACAGTCTGGCACCCAACCTATTTCAGTTGCTCCTTACCCCATGAGCAGCGTTGAGATGGAGGAGCTGAGGAAATAGATAACTAAATTGCAAGACAGTGGTTTTATCAGACACAATGTGTCCCCTTGGGGTGCCGGAGTCACTTTTGCCAGGAAGGGTGATGGAACGTTTAAGCTATGTATTAATTACAGAGGATTGAATAGGGTCACAATCAAGAACAAATATCCCATTCCCATAATTGATGACCTCTTTGATCAGTTACAGGGTGTGCAGGTCTTCTCCAAAATAGATCTGCGATCAGGTTACCATCAGGTGAAAATAAAAATAGAAGATATCCCCAAGACAGCCTTTCGAACTAGGTATGGACACTATGAGTTCCTGGTCATGCTATTTGGGCTAATCAACGCCCCAGCCATCTTCATAGATCTGATAAATAGGGTCTTCAGAGAATTCCTAGATCAATTTGTTATCGTGTTCATCGATGACATCCTGGTCTACTCAAAAAGTAGAGAAGAACATGCTCACCATCTAGCCCAAGTTTTGCAGGTTCTCAGAAGAAAGAAGCTGTATGCAAAGTTGAGTAAGTGTGGATTCTGGCTTGAGCAGACCACCTTCTTAGGACACATCATATCAAAGGATGAAGTATCAGAGAATTCTGAAAAGGTTGAAGATGTGCTCGGTTAGGAGAAATTGACATTAATTAAAGAAATCCGTAGCTTTCTAAGAATGGCAGGCTATTACCGCAGGTTCGTTGAAGGAGTTTCTAGTCTAGCGGCTCCCTTAACCCGACTCACAAAGAAGGATGCCAAGTTTGAGTAGAATGAGGACTATGAAAGAAGTTTTTCAAAACTGAAGAAGCGGCTGACTACTGCACCTGTGCTGGCCTTACCGAGTGGATCGGGGGGATATACGGTTTACAGTGATGCCTCCTATCTAGCCCTGGGTTGTGTCCTAATGCAGCATGGGAAGGTCATAGCTTATGGGTCCAGACAGTTAAAGAGCCATAAAAAAAATTATTCCACCCATGACTTAGAGCTTGCCGAAATCATACACGCATTGAAGACCTGATGTTATTATTTATACGGAGAGACCTTTCAGATCTATACCGATCACAAGAGTTTGAAACACATATTGACTCAAAAGGATCTCAACATGTGTCAGAAAAGGTGGATAAAACTTTTTAAAGACTATGATTGTGATATCTTGTACCACCCGGGTAAGGACAACGTGGTAGCCGATGCACTCAGTAGGAAAAGTGCAGGTATCTTAGCCCATTTGATGGTCTCAGAATGTAGGCAAATTGGGGCTACACAACAGGTTCGACTTCAAGACTTGAGGAGAGCCACATGTTTGAGCCATTTGACCGTCTAGCCTGAGTTAATCTAGAGAATAAAGGAAACTCAGTCAGCTGATCCTGCCCTAGTAGCCCTTAAAAACAATGCAAGATAGAGGGTTAGTTCAGAATTCTGAGTCTCTGCCGATGGGTTACTCCGATTTCATGACAGGGTGTGTGTTCCGAATGACAGTGAATTGAAGAGAGACATTATGACTGAGGCCCATAGCTCAAAGTATTTCATACATCCTAGAAGCACCAAAATGTACCAAAGCATGCAACCCCGATTTTGGTGGAATGGGATGAAAAGGGACATAGCTGACCTTGTGTCTAAATGCTTGATATGTCAGCAGGTCAAGGCAGAACATTAACGCCCAGGCGGGCTACTTCAGCCTTTACCAATTTCGGAATGGAAGTGGGAACATATCATCATGGACTTCGTGATAGGATTACCTAAGGCATGCACAAGACATGACGCAATCTGGGTAATTGCTGACCGGCTCACCAAGTCTTCCCACTTCTTAGCCATCAGAATGACCGATCCCTTGGACAAGTTGCCAAGAATGTATATATGGAAAATAGTCAGATTACATGGAGTTCCAGTGACAATGGTGTCCGACATGGACCTTAGGTTCACTTCTCGATTTTAGAGTAGCTTTCAGTAAGCCATGGGAACGAAGCTGTCCCTCAGTACTGCCTTCCACCCTTAGACTGATGGACAATCAGAAAGGACAATCCGTACACTTGAAGATATGCTTCGAGCTTGTGTCCTTGACTCTGGGGGCTATTGGGACGACCATCTGCCCCTGATAGAATTTTTTTACGACAACAGCTACCAAGCGAGCATTAGCACGACTCCGTATGAGGCGTTATATGAGCGTCAATGCAGATTGCCGATTTATTAGGAAAAAGTGGGTGATAGAAAATTGTTCGGCCCAGAGCTGGTAGAGGAGACCACATCCAAAATAGTTAAGATCAAAAGGAACATTCAGACGACTTAGAGCAGACAGAAGAGTTACGCGGACACTCGGAGGAGAGATTTAGCGTTTAAGAAAGGCAACCGGGTGTTCCTCAAGGTCACTCCTTTCAAGAAAATTAGTAGGTTTGGCAAGAGAAAAAAATTGAACTCCTGATTCATTGGACCATTCGAAGTCTTAGACAGGATTGGTATTGCCGCCTACAGACTAGCACTACCTCCAAAGTTTTTCAAGGTCCACATTGTATTTCATGTGTCCATGTTACGCAAGTACAACCCGGACCCCTCTCATGTCTTGGCCCACGAACCCCTCCCACTCCAAGAGGACTTATCATATGAGGAAGTACCAGTTGGCATTACGGATCGAAAGAGTAGATTGCTCTGCAATCGAAAAATATCATTTGTAAAGGTCGTATGGCAAAATCACACACCAAGGGAGGCTACATGGGAGATAGAATCAGACTTTAGGGCCCAGTACCCCTATTTGTTCGATCAAGAGTAAGAGGCAAATTTGAGGGACCAAATTTCTTTAAGGGGGGGAGAGTTGTAACACCCCAACCCTTTTCTTTTATTATTATTATTTTATTTTAATTTTTGTAATTATTATATAATATAATGATTTATTATGTAATAATATATGGTTTTAATTTAATTTAATTTATTTAAACAGAATTAATAATAATAATAATAATAAAAGGGGTAAAATTATTTAGAGATTTAATTTAAAATAATTTTGGAAAAAAGGGGTGAAAATTTAGGTTTTGGGAGTATTTTTGAAAAGAAAATTAAAAATCAGAGATTAAAACGTAATTTAGAAAAATTATGTCACGCCAGCAACCCCGGCCAACCAGGACACGTCGCGTGGCAGAGACACTGACACGGGAGGCTACGCAGAAAGGAGCCACGTAGGCAATTTGCGTGTGCGCGATCGAACGGCTGAGATCCGTTCCCGTGCACACGGACGGCCCAAATCAAAAACGCGCACGGACAGCCCAGATTGCACGCGCACGGACGGCCCAGATTGCACGTGCAAGGAAAGCCCAGATTGAATCGCATACGGACGGCTCAGATTGCATCGCGATGAACGGTCCAGATTCATTTCCTATTTAATCGCGATCGGAATGTCCAGATTGAATCGCGATGGACGACTCATATTAAAAGCGGATTATTATAAATAATCTCATCCGTACCCAAACCCTAACCTTAGCCGCCAGAGCCCCTCGCCGGAGAAGACAGCCCAGTCGCCAGGGAGCCGACCGCCGCCACCCGCCGCCGCAACAGAGCAATTTTCGACAGCCAAACGAGGTAAAAATTCTCTCATTGGCTCAGAATTCGATGTTGAACCCGCATATGGCCAAATCAGAGGAAAAACACCAGCCAATTGGGCGAAAAATGCCGACGAAGCCTAGCGGTGCTGTCGCGAGTTTTCTCAATTTTTGCCTCCGATGAGGCCCTTTTCGATTCCCGTTCGATGTAATTTTTCCACCATTGTGACCATCGTTCCCTCCTCTACAGGTTTACCGGAGTAAAACACCAAATCACGACTCGAGCCGGAGGAGCCACCACACCGGAGAATTCCGCCGCCGGTAAGTTTTGGTTTTCGGTGTTTTTTTGGCCCATCGAGGACCCTACAGGTGTTTTCTCACAGGAACCAATGCAAGTTTGGCTGAATATGGCCGAAAACGGCCAGAAACAGCCAACCCGAGGCGGATCACCGCCGCTCACGGCAGCGCCGTCGCCGTAGCACGGCGGAGCCGCCGTATCGAAATTCTGAAATTGGCCGAATAGGGATTGGGTCTGATTTTTGAGTTATTTGGGACATGTGTAGGTAAGATAAGCGTGTTTCAGTTCCAGAAGAAAAATTCAAGGAATCCAGGGACTGCCCGTAGGCGTAATGAAAATCTGGTTTTCGACTTCTAATTAGGTAAGGACCCCTCATCCTATTTTCTATCACGGGATTAGAGTCTAATAAATGATAAATTTGTATTTGTATAAATTAAATAGATATGTGTAATCTATTACGGTTGCTAATGGAGCCCGAACCGGATATTTTTCTCTGTCAGTTCCTATTTGATTTATTTTACAGTTTAAATGCAGTATGGTATCTGATTTATTTATTATATGGTTTTAAATGCATGAATCACTGTTTACTTTATTTCGGCCTGATTTTGTGAATCTAATGATATGTTTGCCTTGTTGGATGCTCGTTAGTTGCTTTAGTATTCATGTTTATATGGGAAACAGAAAACTAACAAAAAATAGGAAATGGGTGTGAATTGTTAAATGGATAAGTTGACAGCTTCACTAGATATCCTGGGAGATGGTGGACGAACCGTGTCCATAGGGAACCCTACTGGGAACGTTGTCTCATACCGAATGAGATATGGAGACTTTAAATGTTTTGGTGCTCATACCAGAGGGGGTATGGGGACGACCCCGTCTGGTATGAGACAACATTTCCGGTAAGGTTTCCTATGGACCCGGTTTGTCCACCATCTCTCAAGATATCTAGTGAGGCTATCAACTTATCCATTTATCAATTCACATACATTTTCTATTTTTTTCTTAGTTTTTCGTTTCCCACATAAACATAAATACTTAAACAATTAACGAGCACCCAACAAGGCAAGCATATTATTATATTCACGAAATCAGGCCGATATAAAGTAAGCAGTGATTCATGCATTCAAAATCCTAGAATGAATAAAACAGATACCATACTGCATTTAAAACTGTAAAATAAACCAAACAGGAACGGAAAGGGAAATACATCCGGTTCGGCCTCCATTAGCAACCGTAATAAATTACGTATATTTATATAATTCATAAAATACAGTTTTATCACTTATTAGATTTTAATCCCATGATAGAAAATAAGATGAGGGGTCCTTACCTAATTCGAAGTCTAAAATCAATTTTTCACTGCGCCTACGGGCAGTCCCTAGATTCTCTGAATTTTTTTCTCCAGGAATTGGAACACACTTACGGTACCTACACACGTCCCCAAATAATGCAAAATCAGACATAGGGCCTACTCGGCCAATTTCGGAATTCCGGCGCGGTGGCTCTGCCGTGCTCCGGCGACGACGATCTGCCTCGGGTTGGTCATTTTTGGCCGAATTTGGCCAAACTTGCATTGGTTCCTGTGATAAAACACCCCTATGGCCCTCGGTGGGCCGAAAAAACACCAAAAACTGAAACTTACCGGCGGCGGGGCTCTCCGGTGCAGTGGCTCCTCCGGCTCGAGTCGTGATTTGGTGTTTTGCTCCGGTCAACCTGTAGAGGAAGGAACGGTGGTCCCAATGGTGTGAAAATTACATCGAACGGGAATCGGGAAGGGCCTCATCGGAGGTAAAAATTGAGAAAATTCACGGCGGCGGTGTTTTCTGGCTAATTGGCCGATGTTTTGGCTCCGATTTGGCCACATGTGAGTTTAAAATCGAAATCCGAGCCAATGGGATAATTTTTACCTCATTTGGCGGTCATAAAGTGCTCTAGTGAGGCGGCGAGTGGCAGCGGTCGGTCCTCCGGTGGCTGGGTTGTCTTCTCTGGTGAGGGCTCTGGTGGCTAGGGTTAGGGTTTGGGTGTGGATGAGATTATTTATAACCTTTCGCTTTTAATCTGAGCCGTCCATCACGATTTAATCTGGGCCGTCCGATTGCAATTAAATAGCAAATGAATATGGGCCATTCATCGTGATGCAATCTGGGCCGTCCGTGTACGATTCAATCTGGGCCGTTCGTATACGATTCAATCTGGGCCGTCCGTACGCGTGCAATCTGGGTCGTCCGTATGCGCTTTTGATCTGGGTCGGTCGTGCGCGCGGGAACTGATCTGAACCGTTTGATCGCACGCACGCGGATCACCCATGTGGCTCCCTTCCGCGTGGCCTCTCGCGTCAGTATCTCTGCCACGCGACGTGTCCTGGTTGGTCGGCGCTGCTGATCGGGCTGCTGACGTGGCGCAAGTTTTTCAAATTGCGTTTTGACCCCCAGTTTTCAAATTTTCTTTCAAAAATACCATCAGAATCTAAATTTTCACCCATTTTTCTCAAAATTACTTTCAATTAAATCCCTAAAATAATTTCACCTCATTTTTATTATATTTATTATTATTTTTTTTATTTAATATAAATTAAAGTAATTTAAAATAAATTAAATTCGATTTACACTTAATTATATTTATTTAGAATTAATTAAAAATAATTCAGTAAAATAATAATAATAATAATAAATAAATAAATAAATAAAGTTTTTTGGGTGTTACAATTCTCTCCTTAAAGAAATTTGGTCCCTCAAATTTGCCTCTTATTCTTGATTGAACAACTGGGGGTATTGGGCTCTAAAGTCTGATTCTAACTCCCATGTAGCCTCCCTTAACGTGTGATTCTGTCACACGACCTTTACAAAGGATATTTCCTGATTGCGGAGTAATCTGCTCTTTCGGTCCGTAATACAAAGTGGTACTTCCTCATAAGATAAGTCTTCCTGAAGTGGAAGCGGTTCATGAGCCAAGACATGAGAGGGGTCTGGGTTGTACTTACGTAGCATGGATACATGGAACACATTGTGGAACTTGAAAAGCTCTGGAGATAGTACTAGTCTATAGGCGGCAGTACCAATCTTATCTAAGATTTTGAATGGTCCAATGAATCGGGGGTTCAGTTTTCCCCTCCTGCCAAACCTACTAATTCCCTTGAAATGAGTGACCTTGAGGAACACCTGATCACCTTTCTCAAACGCTAAATCTCTCCTCCGAGTGTCCGCGTAACTCTTCTGTCTGCTCTGAGCCGTCTGAATGTTCCTTCTGATCTTAACTATCTTGGATGTGGTCTCCTCCACTAGCTCCAGGCCGAACAGTTTCTTACTGCCCCCTTCTTCCCAACAAATCGGCGATCTGCATAGACGCCCATGTAATGCCTCATACGGGGCCATGCCATTGCTCATTTGGTAACTGTTGTTGTAGGCAAATTCTATCAAGGGCAGATGGTCGTCCCAATGGCCCCCAGAGTCAAGGATACAAGCTCAAAGCATATCTTCAAGTATACGGATTGTCCTATCTGATTGTATATCAGTCTACGGGTGGAAGGCAATACTGAGGGACAGCTTCGTTCCCATGGCTTGCTGAAAGCTACTCCAAAATTGAGAAGTGAACCTAGGGTCCCTGTCGGACATCACTGTCACTAGAACTCCATGTAATCTGACTATTTTTTGGATATATATTCTTGCTAACTTGTCCAAGGGATCGATCATTCTGATGGCTAAGAAGTAGGAAGACTTGGTGAGCCGGTCAACAATTACCCAGATGGCGTCATGTCCTGCGCGTGCCTTGGGTAACCCTGTCACGAAGTCCATGGCGATATGTTCCCATTTATATTCCAGAATCGGTAAAGGCTGAAGTAGGCTGCCTGGGTGCTGATGCTTTACTTTGACCTGCTGATATATCAAGCACTTAGACACAAAGTCAGCTATGTCTTTTTTCATCCCATTCCACCAAAATCGGGGTCGCATGCTTTGGTACATTTTGGTGCTTCTGGGATGCATGGCAAACTTTGAGCTATGGGCCTTTGTCATAATGTCTCTTTTCAATTCACTGTCATTCGGAACACACACCCTCTTCTGAAATCAGAATAACCCATCAACAGAGACTCAGAATTCTGAACTAACTCCTTATCCTGCATTGTTCTTGAGGGCCACTAGGGCGGAATCAACTAACTGAGTTTCCTTTATTCTCTGAATTAACTTAGGTTGGATGGTCAAATGGCTCAAACATGTGGCTCTCCTCAAGTCCTGAAGTCGAACCTGTTGTGTAGCCCCAATTTGTCTACATTCTAAGACCATTAAATGGGTTAAGATACCTGCACTTTTTCTGCTGAGTGCATCGGTTACGACGTTTTCTTTACCCGGGTGGTACAAGATATCACAATCGTAGTCTTTAAGAAGTTCTATCCATTTTATCTGACGCATGTTGAGATCTTTATGAGTTAATATGTGTTTCAAACTCTTGTGATCGGTATAGATCTGAAAGGTCTCTCCGTATAAATAATAGTGTCAGGTCTTCAAGGCGTATATGATTGCGGCAAGCTCTAAGTCATGGGTGAAATAATTTTTTTCATGGCTCTTTAACTGTCTAGACCCATAAGCTATGACCTTCCCATGTTGCATTAGGACACAACCCAGGCCTAGATATGAGACATCACTGTAAACCGTATATCCCCCCGATCCACTCGGTAAGGCCAGCATGGGTGCAGTAGTCAGCCGTTTCTTCAGTTCTGTAAAACTTCTTTTACAGTTCTCATTCTACTCAAACTTGGCATTCTTCTTTGTAAGTCAGGTTAGGGAAGCCGCTAGGTTAGAAAATCCTTCAACGAACCTGCGGTAATAGCCCGCCATTCCCAGAAAGCTACGGATTTCTTTGACTGATGTCAATTTCTCCCAGCCGAGCACTGCTTCAACCTTTTCAGGATTCACTGATACTCCATCCTTTGATATGATGTGTCCTAGGAAGGTGGCCTGCTCAAGCCAAAATCCACACTTACTCAATTTTGCATACAGCTTCTTTCTTCTGAGAACCTGCAAAACTTGGGCTAGATGGTGAGCATGTTCATCTCTGCCTTTTGAGTAGACTAGGATGTCATCGATGAATACGATAACAAATTGATCTATGAATTCTCTGAAGACCCTGTCCATCAGATCCATGAAGATGGTTGCGGCGTTGGTTAGTCCAAATGGCATGACCAAGAACTCATAGTGTCCATACCTGATTCGAAAGGTCATCTTGGGGATGTCTTCTGTTCTTATTTTCACCTGATGGTAACCTGATCGCAGGTCTATTTTGGAGAAGACCTGCGCACCCTGCAACTGATCAAAGAGGTCATCAATTCTAGGAAGGGGATACTTGTTTTTTATTGTGACCCTGTTCAATCCTCTGTAATCAATACATAGCCTCAACGTTCCATCTTCCTTCCTGGCAAAAGTGACTCCGGCACCCCAAGGGGACACACTATGTCTGATAAAACCACTGTCTTGCAATTCAGTGATCTGCTTCCTCAGCTCTTCCATCTCAACGCGACTCATGCGGTAAGGAGCAAACGAAATAGGTTGGGTGCCAGACAGTAGGTCTATGGTGAACTCGACTTCCCTGTCTACTGGTAGTCCGGGCAGCTCATCCGAAAATACATCTGGAAAGTCTCGAACTACTGGGATCTCTTGAATATAATTCTCTTTCTTGGGTTTGCCTAGTTAGAGAAAATAGCAAGGTCAAAGAACTCGACAAATAAGAAAATTGTCATCAAGTAATAAGTACTAAATGATTTTATTCATTTGTAAATGGCTCCCCATTTGGAGGATTGAATACAACCTTTTTGCTAAAACAATCTATGGTGGCATGATACGCTGCTAGCCAATTCATTCCTAAAATTACATCAAAATCTTCTATGTCTAATTCTATCAGGTCTACACTTAGTTTTTTATTTGCTATCTCCACGGTACAAGCCTTGTAGACAACTTCTCCTAGTAATATTACACTCCCAACAGTAGACACAATTAACATCGAATCAAGTTTATCAGACAATACATTAAATTTGGATGCAAAAACAGGTGAAACCAATGAATGCGATGCACTAGTGTCAAACAAAACATGAGCAAAATCGTTACAGATAGTATACATACCCTGTACTACATCCAGGTCGACATCGGCATCCTGCTGGGTAAGGTTGTAAACTCTGCCTTGAATAGGAGGTCTTCCTTGATTCTGGTTCCTTAGGCACTCTCTCACATAGTGTTGGGCACTACCACATATGCAACAAGTGTTGTTGAGTTGGTAACATGGTCGGTCCCCGTGATCCCTACTGCAATGCTGACAGATCTTACCACGTCCTGCCACTGGAGCCTGAGGGGGAGCCTGGATCACTGGTCTGGGCCTCTTATTCTGTTGAATGGGCGCAGTAGGTGCTGGTCTACGGGGTGGAGCTGAGGGTCTGTGACTCCCTACTGACTGAGGAAGGGTGTGGAGGCTCCTCTCCACTAACTGTGTCTTTGCCAAAACGGCTGAGTATGTCTTGAGCTCCAGTACAAATAAGTGTTGCTTGATCTCTGGGCGGAGGTCCCACTGGAACCTCCTAGCCTTCCTGCCCTCATCTATCAATGTCTCAGGAGAGTATCGGCCCAACTCCATGAACTTACGAGCATATTCCGACACTGTCATGTTTCCCTAGACTAACTGGACAAACTCCATCTCCTTTAGATGTCGGATGTGCTCTAGGAGGTACCCGCATGGAAGGCTGCTAAGAACTGTTCCCAAGTGACTGGAACAGGCAAGGTGGTCTGCTTGAGTTCCCACCAACGATCTGCTTCTCCCACCAGCATGTAGGTAGCAAGAGTGACCTTCTGCTCGGGAACCACTCCTAGGGTCTTGAAAGCCTTCTCCGTCTCCGCCAACCAGTATTGGGCATCTTCAAAAGAGGATTCCCCTGCAAAAGTGGGAGGGTTCAGTCTCATGTACCTCTCTACGTAGCCTGAGTCAATCAAGGAATGAGCTGGGTCCCGTGGAAGGGGGACTGGGCTGGGCTGAGGATAGACTGGGGGGCCCTGTGGTGGCATTTGCTGGTATGGTGGGGGCACCGGATTGTACTGTGGCGATGCTGGGCAGTACTGCGGCTGGGGCACCGAATTATACTGCGGTGGTGGCACCGGGTGGTACTGTGGAGGAGCAGGCTCGTACTAGGGTGGCTCGGGATTCTCTTCCTGTAGTGGTGGCTCAACTTGTGGCAGTGGGGGAGGTTCGGGTAGTTCCCTTCTCTCCTCTCAACCTTGCTGGGCAGGAATGAGCCTTTCCAGCATCTCAAATATTCTGTCAACATCCTCCCGAAGTAAACCATCCTGAGCTGCTTGGTTTAGTGGGGGTATTTCTCTCCTCATCTCTCTGTACCTATATTTCACAAGAAATGGTTGAGTAATGATTCATTGGTTTGGTATGTCTCTACGTATTATTGTGTAAGGGACGAGTCCGAGGAACGCGACTCTGATACCAACTTTAACGATCCCAAAAATTTAAAAGGAAAATATATATAAAGAATATAAGTGCAGAAGCAAAATAAAAGGTTTTGGTTCATATCCCTTACACAATAACTAAAACATACTAATAATATCAAAAATAAGTCCTCTAAAGGAAAATACTGGAAATGAAAGACTATAAGAGAAATTAATGAACATCTAGGTAACTACTCGCCGTCTTCCTGTAGATCGGGCTCGGGAACCAAGTTCTCCGGATATGAAATGATTAAGTAAGGAGTGAGCTATACTATCCCAGTAAAGACATCACACTATATCACTGTCATAAAAATAAAGGTTGGTAGAAAACAAAAAACAACCAATGGAGCATAAGTTTCAAGTAAATTTATTTATCGATAATCAAACTATTTACCGTCCACTTACCTCAGTGGGATTTATAAAAACGACATATGGAAACAATAATATCATAGATAGCATAAGTTCATACACAATCTGTAACATAGTACATGTCATACTTTTATATTTCAATCATCAAACAACAGTTTTCCCTTTTTATTAGCCTACTAGTATCCGTGGGGATCCATAGGGGTCCCTGCTACCTGTAAACTATTCCCTTAACAAACTTAATTTCTAGGGCACTCCCCATATCCTGTTCGGTATGAGCACCAAAATATTTAAAGTCTCCATACCCTGTCCAGTATGAGACAACATTCCCAGTAGGGTTCCTTATGGACCTGGTCTGTCCACTATTTCCTAGGATATCTAGTGAGGCTATCAACTTATCCATTTATCAATTCACATACTTTTTCTATTTTTTTCTTAGTTTTCCGTTTCCCACATAAACATGAATACTTAAACAATTAACGAGCACCCAACAAGGCAAGCATATTATTATATTCACGAAATCAGGCCGAAATAAAGTAAGCAGTGATTCATGCATTCAAAACCCTAGAATGAATAAAACAGATACCATATTGCATTTAAAACTATAAAATAAACCAAACAGGAACTGACAGGGAAATACGTCCGGTTCAGGCTCCATTAGCAACCGTAATAAATTACATGTATTTATATAATTCATAAAATACAGTTTTATCACTTATTAGACTTTAATCCCGTGATAGAAAATAGGGTGAGGGGTCCTTACTTGATTCGAAGTCTCAAACCGATTTTTCACTGCACCTACGGGTAGTCCCTAGATTCCCTGAATTTTTTTTCTCGGGAACTGAAACACACTTACTGTACCTGCACATGTCCCCAAATAAGTCAAAATCAGACCCAGGGCCTACTCGACCAATTTTGAAATTCCGGCACGACAGCTCCACCGTGCTTCGGCGACGATGATCCTCCTCGGGTTGGCCGTTTTTGGCCAAACTTGCATTGGTTCCTGTGATAAAACACCCCTAGGGCCCTCGATGGGCTGAAAAAACACTGAAAATTGAAATTTATCAGCGGCGAGGCTCTCCAGTGCGGCAGCTCCTCAGTCTCGAATTGCGATTTGGTGTTTTGCTCCGGTCAACCTGTAGAGGAAGGAACGGTGGTAACAATGGTGTAAAAATTACATCGAACGAGAATCGAGAAGGGCCTCATCGGAGGTAAAAACTGAGAAAACCCGCAGTGGCGCCGCTGGGCTTCAACGGTGTTTTTCGACTAATTGACCTGTGTTTTGTCTTTGATTTGGCCACATGTGGGTTTAGAATCGAAATCCGAGCCAAGGGGAGAATTTTTACCTCGTTTGGCAGCCGGAAGGTGCTCCGGTGCCGCGGCGGGTGGCGGTGGTCGGTCCTCCAGTGGCTGAGCTGTCTTCTCCAGCGAGGGCTCTGGCTGCTAGGGTTAGGGTTTGGGTGTGGATGAAATTATTTATAACCTTCTGCTTTTAATCTGAGCCGTCCATCGTGATTTAATCTAGACCGTCCGATCGCGATTAAATAGGAAATAAATCTGGGCCGTTCATCACGATACAAACTGGACTGTCCGTGGGCGATTCAATCTGAGATGTCCGTACGCGTGTAATCTGGGCCATTCGTACGCGCTTTTGATCTGAGCCTTCCGTACACGCAAGAACGGATCTCAGCCGTTCGATCGCGCGCACACAGATCACCCACGTGGCTCCCTTCCGCGTCAACGTCTCTGCCACACGGTGTGTCCTGGTTGGCTGGGGCTGCTGACATGGCGCAAGTTTTTCAAATTGCGTTTTTACCTCCGGTTTTCAAATTTTCTTTCAAAAATACCCCCAGAACCCAAATTTTCACCATTTTTTCCCAAAATTGCTTTCAATTAAATTCCTAAAATAATTTTACTCCCTTTTATTATATTTATTATTATTATTTCTATTTAATATAAATTAAAGTAATTTAAAATAAATTAAATTCGATTAACACTTAATTATATTTATTTAGAATTAATTAAAAATAATTCGGTAAAATAATAATAATAATAAATAAATAAATAAAAAATTTTGAGTGTTACAACAGATATGCTAGTTTTGAAAACTAAAACTAGTGATATCGGTTCAGAGAGTGATTAATTATCCCTTTATAGAAGAATGTATTGACCATTGTTAATTCTCCATCATAGGCCCAAATCCAATATATTTCTATTTTAAAGGATACTACATCATTTGTAACTTGAATTGTGTCTTATTTAAGCAAATTTGCATATTTGAAAAAATATTTTGTTATCATAATCTTGATTGAGAGTATATAGGAGTATTTATAAGGTGTCACATACGATTAACAAACATAACCATATTTAAGCTTTCAAAGTCCTTAAAAACCAATCCTCATTCCTTTTTGATAGCACAAATTTTAAATTAAGAAATCTAATAAATTCTTCTTTCCCACCCTTTATTGCGCCCCTAATATTTTAAAATCATCAACTCCATATGTTTACATATCCTCTATAGGAGATAAAAATGCTTATCTTTTATGATTATACCACTTTCATAATCATAATCTCTTTACATGTCTTAGATAATATGGATGTCTTTTATATGTCATTATCTATTCTATATGTCAGTCTTGGTAAATCAAAATGATACATGTCATATAACACATGTATAGAGAGTATCTTGTTCTCTCATCATCTTGTCTACCTTTGGGCTTAGCTTGCATCTCCTTAACCTCAACATCACCTTAAGGATTTTAGGATAATTAGATTTATGATTAATAAATTACGGGAGGAGCTTGCAAATTCACCTTAACACAAAATCTGGCATACATATCCTTCGTGCTACTTTTCATCGAATATCAATGAGTTTTTAATAGTTTTTTGGTAGCATCCATAATCAACTCCTCATCACAAAGAGGTTTAAAAGCCAAAACTTACCTCTCAATTTATAAGTAATGATTAAATAAGATGCATAACCCCTTTAAGAGGACTTCAATAATATCTTTCTTATATTCAAAATTTATAGTAAAAAAATTATTATTCAAATTAACCAAGTTTATCTTCTCGTGAGATTTTCGTATATCATAAAATTTAAAATAAAATATAAAAATCCAAAATATGTCATGTGCTTCATAACAATTGTTATGTTCTTCTAATTATTGACCCCTAACTTTTATACTTCTATATTTAATCATTGACCACCTACTTCTGTGTTAATTGACTTTAGGAATACCTTAGTGACATCCTCTATTAACTTTTCATCTTTGGGACTACATTCTTTTAATTTTTCATTATAATTACTTTGAGATCTCACACTTAATAGAATTCATAATACCACCTGTTAGAGATCGTAAAAAGACTTATCACCTAGTTGACACGAGAAGGTTTTCAAAGAATGTATGATACATCATTTTAAGACTTCAAATAGACTCAGATTGGTTGTATTTCTTTTAATTTTTATTTTTCTTCTTTGTGTTTTTTATGTTTGTTTTTAAAATTTCTGAGTCCTTATTTTTAAACTTAAAATCTTTATAGTTTTATTTTTAACCAAATTAATTTAAATCTTGATTGATTAACTTAAAATAATATTTTTAATAAAAATAATTCAAAATGACAAATGATTTTTAGGGAACTTATGTTTTACATCTAAAAAAGAGGTAAAAGCTTTAAATTTGTTATGACTCTTAAGTTAGCTCTAGCATTTTCCCTAAATTATAAAATTTTAGGACAATATTAGCTTTTAACCAGCTTAACCATGGAAAAATAATGATGAAAATTACCAGAAATACAAAAAAAAAAAAAGGTATTAAAATGAGTTCTATATTACTATCATCCATAAATATATATATATATATATATCAATATAGAGTCAAACTTTATTCAACTATATATATATATATTTAACCTCCTAGTTGAATGGGTTCTCAGTCAGTAGTATTATCAAGAATTAATTATAAAAACTTTTTAATTAAAGAGAATTAGTATGATGAGGCCAATAATCACAACCTAAAAAAAGCATAACCACCGCTTGGGATTCAAAAGATCCTAAACATGATATGATTTGGGATATTGAAATTGACGACCTACCTAAAGACTTAAACGCCCCGCCCCAATCACCCTATTTCACTTTTATTTTTTATTTCTTTAAATAAAAAATTATATTTTTTAGATGGACCCACACGGTTAATCAAAAGTTGGCATCCATGATTTTATTGGACCCCACCCGACAGGTATTAGCCGTTGGGACCCCATTCCTCTCTCTCTTTTTTCTCTTTTAAAGACTTAATTACATTAAAGTTGTTTTAAATGGTTAAGAAACAAAATAATTTACAACACAAATCAAGGAGGTATATTCCATCTATGGATGTAACATTCAATTACATATATCTTACAATCAATTCTGTTTTATTCCAATTGGTAAATTCTCTCCATGTAGTTTCAAGGATATTCTTTATATACACACACCCATATATATATTGATTTGATTAGGATTATAAGTTTTATCAATTTATATTTGGTATGATTTAAAACACATCATGTTTTTACATTTTTTTTGTTTTTCTAACTTAAATACAATTAATCACGTATGCACATGCGAGATTGATATATGTTGGAAAGGTTGTTGCGTGCACATGTATGATGTATAAGAAAGAACGGAAAATGTAACAAGTTAAATGTGCACGACAAAGTTAATGAGAAAAATAAGTAGCTACATAATTTGATAATGATATTCTTAAAAAATTTTACGCAAAAGAATAATAAACAATAATATATTTATTATACATGACTAAACTCAATAATTTTTTATTAAATATTTATCAATTAATAAATAGTACAAAATACAAAGTGTGATTACAAACATGTGTTTTATATTATGTTCAAGTGAGGCTTTGGTTATAACTTTTAATATAAGATGTTACAGAATTGTCGGTTTCCTTTCTAGGATGTATATTCCTAGTAAGGAGTAATACATTTCCCTACTATAAATAATTTTTGATGCTACATCCCATTTTCTCATGTCTTACCATCTCTCTGTACTTGTATGTTTTGATTATTATCATTTTTACCTTTCTCAACTTTTATCTCTGTTTCTATTCCTTTTCTGCAGCCTTGTTTTCCCCCTTACCATCTCCATGTCTTTCTACAAAAAATTTAGGGTTCATTATTTAGCAAACAAGTTAATTAGTTTATATTAATTTAAAGCACACTGTGAACTATGATAATACAGAATATAAATGTTTAAGCATGTTAATAGGTAAAATTCTATCACCAGCTTTCATTACTATCGCAGTTATAACATAAATCCTAAATAATATTTACGAAACTCAACAATTAATAGAATCCAAGGTCTAAAACAAAACTTTTTTTATTTTATTTTGCCCGTTTGATTTTTAAGAAACATATATTAAATAGAGGTATTTAATCAAATAAAGGCAAACCCTTAACCGTGAAGCCTTGTTCCCACCACACAATCATAGAAACTATGGATTTTACTATTGGCTAACTCTAGTTTTAGTTAAAAGCTTACATTTAGGCATGATGAATACACAAAATGCTACCTAAATAGGAAGTCTTTTAGGCCAAGTTCTAAATGTCAAAATCTCAAATACCTCGAGACATTGGTAAGATTATTTACGAATTAAAGTAGAATTTAATTTCAATAATATATTTCTACCAAATATGTCCAATACTTTACATAATGAAGAAGAAATTTGGGTCCATCTTCAATATGCAATTACAACTATGGATCTATTTTTTATATTTATTTTTCCTATCCTATCATTAAAACCGTCATTATCATTTTTCCTCAAGAAAATTTTTCAGGCCATTCAGTACACATATAAAAGATGATGTTAATTCTCCTAATTTTTAATATGCCTAAACTGAGGCAGCTATTATCCAATAATTTTTTTGACCTCATCCTGTATGGAATTCTAAGAGCTCTTCCACGTCAGCCCTACCCCCATGTACAATCAAACTCTATGACAAGAACTACCTTTTTCAACTATTATTCTATTCTTCAAACCACAACAATTATTTTTCTCTCCCTCACTAGCTCATCAGTTTTCCCCCCACCCCCCCAACTCACTCATTGCCTCTTTGTCCTACTTCCCTTCGTCTTACCCGTCAACCTCACAACTATATACTTGAACATACCCCACTTTTCCCTTAAAGCTTATGGATCCCTTATTTTTTCCTAAGTTTTATCTATAACTTCTCATTTAATTACACCAATATCTCCATACTCTTTTTTTTCTTCCCCATCTTATCGAGGGCTTCCGGCACCAATCTAGCTACTTCTACCCTTACCCAGTCCACAAGAAGCCCATAAATAACCCCACTTGCAGTCCAAAGAGAGTAGTACTACCGATCTTAATGGGTCCCTCCTTCAAACAAGCCCAACAAAATTCTTAACAAAATTTACTACTACTATTTCAGCCTGTATATATCTTTACCCCACCTATCATAAACCCATAACCAACCCTTTACCCAAAAAAATCTTCTTGTCTTATGCCTAGTATGTACCATGTAGCCTCTTCTTCTCAGTTTACTCCAAGGTCAACCCCACCACATACTCTTCCTCACTTATCTACACAACTAATAACTCATCCTTAAAAGGTAAGCCCATCACCCTTTACCCTTATGAAGATCATAGCAACTAATTGTTAAGGTCTAACTCGAGCCTTAATAGCTGGATAACTATGTCTTTGTACATAAAATAAAGTATTCCTTAAGAGTTAGAAATTTACAATGCACCTCAAAGATATAGGCTCCAATAAAATGCCAGAGCCTGACAGAATACCGTATTCTTTTTATAAAACCTATTGAAAAAATAATTCAATCATATGTCATTGTCTATGTCCAAGGTTTCTTTTACTCAGGTTAATGTGTCTTCTTAATATAATTGACATCATCTTCTAGTTAAATTAAATATAAATTTATAAATGTATTATATATATAAATATATTTTTAATTTCTAGCAAAGATAGTCTTAATTTGTGTTAGGAACAAACATAAAAAAATCTTTTAAAATTTATTTGAAAATATATAGTGTTTTGTTCAATTAGGAGAGGCATAAATTCTATTAGAAAATAACAAGAATTAATTTCATTAATAAATTCCACTTTAAAATATAATTAATTATTTTAAATTTCATTCAATTAAAGAGAACTAGAAATAGATATTTCAATTTCGTATTAATTTATGTGAGATTAATTTTGTAAATTCTTTTATTATTTTCAACTAAATTAAGTATGAATTTATTTAAAAATTTCATAAAAATTTGAATTTGTTAGAAATAGCTTTAAAGGGGTAAGATTTTGAATGTGAAATGTAGTCAAACAAAATAGGTTTTACATATACATACATATGTATATATGTATGTATATGTACTTTTTTTTTTTCTCACAAACATGTATGAAACAGATTTTTCTCTTGTTTTATTTGGGGAACAAAAGAATTATATGTATATATATTTATTTTAAATATAAACGAGGGAAATCAATCAAATAAATAATACAAGGGGCCTCCATAAAACCTAACCATATATATAGTTGTTAGCATCTCATTAGAAGCTTGCATAAGCAAATCAAGATGATGGGATTTGGAAGAATTTAATATTAATAATCCTTTTCAAACTCTACTTATTTTAATATAAAATTATATAATACATAGTTTATATTTTTGTACGCGGATCGCAAAATCAATAACTAATATATTTCATATAAAATAATGGTTGTATAGTACCACAAAATTGAGATAGAATGTATAGCTTAGAAATATAGGATTTGATTAATATAATTCAAAATATTATCAAATAACAAAAAAGTTAATTTGAAATTATGGCCGGTAAATTCTTAATCAACAAATTAGGAGTTGATAAATACGGAATTAAAAATATTAATTAATGATGAAACCAGAAATTGGCCGACAAAATTCCGTAATGAACAAACTTATACTTGTTTTTTTTTTTTTTTTTCTTGAGGGAAATGAAATGGAAATAACATTTATGTTGTGCATGCTGCAAACCGGATGATAATAGAGGCACTACAAATTAATACGATAATAATATGTGTTATAAATTAATTAATTAATTTAATTTATTTGTATTAGAGATAAATTATGTTGGTAAAAGAGATCCAGCAATCATTTATCCTGTCTGCTCCTGCTATTAAAGTTGAAATGGGTTTTTAATTAATTGAGAATATAATCATTAATTATGAGAATGCCCATTATGCCTATCATGATTATTATTACTATGATATATATACATATATATGTATATATATACATATCCATTCTCATAACATTGCCTTGTGCAAACAACCTTATATGACTTACTGCAATTCCAATCATTTGATATTACAATGACAAAGATACAAAATTTGATTTTTACCACAAATTTTTTAAAAGATCCTGAATATTATATGCGTGAAAAAAAAAACATTTTATTTACATCATAATTAAAGAGGGTTCTTTTTTTTTTTTCTTCTAAAATATTAAAAATGAATAATTAATTTGTCAAATAAAATACTAGAGAAAATTATTATTGTAGTTAAAAGGAAGAAAGTGGGCAGCGAATCTTTGCAACTTTTTTTCTCAAGGTGATATGAAAGCAGTGTGTGGCCGTGTATATTCACTTGGTCTCATGCTTCAATTTGCCGTTTCCTACCCTTTCTATATTATATTATATACATATATACATATATACATATATATATAGATGTAATTAATTAATTCATTTTGATAAAGACATATATATATATATATATATAATGCCAAAGATAATCAGACTCTTCAGATGGGACATAAAGGCACGGCTCCCATTTTATTCCCCTTGAACTTTGTATTTATTTTTTTTGTTAGATTATTTCAAAATTATTTAAAAGAAATTTTAAAAAAGTGCCTTACTAGTATCCAGACTATACCCTATTATTAATCAATTTATATGTAACAACCCAATTGATCCTTCAGCGTCAAGAATCAATACATTAATATTATGATTTAACTATACCTTTAATTTGTATATAATATAAACAATTATACGTGCAAATCTATGTATATAATTTTGTGAATGATAAACCAACATGTGTTGATTTTGCAATTACTTGAGTTATAATGTAAGATAGAGATCTTAGTTTTGAATTTTCCTTAAAAGTAAAATTAAAATATATTATTACGAATTCAAAAAGAAATTTTTTTTGTGATTTATACATGTTCAAAGAAAAAAAAAAAGTATATTATTTTGTACATAATCTGTAAAATAAAATATGTATTTACATATATCATATATTGAGGTTGTGTATGAGATAATACTCTACACGATATTCACCTAAGAGATCAACCCTTATCGCATGCTATCTTTCATGTCATTTGTTTTTATGATATTTTACCACGCATGCATGACCTCTAAATAACTAGTGTCATTAATGTTGGTTCTCAACTTTTTTGTTGTATCCACAACTGATTCTGAGAATACTGGCATAAATTGCAAGTGAGTAAAGGTTGATGAGAGTAAATAATTAGCGATAAAAATATTTTTAAAAAATTTATAAGAAAAGTTAACAATAAAGTCAAATAACACAAAATAAAAGAAATAAATGAACACAACTATACAAAACCTATGGTACCCAAATGTACCATACCCCTACATACACAAATTTGATGTGTACGGGCCCTACATTTTGTTTGTTTGAGAGGTTGGAGGGAGGGCGTATGTTATCCCAAAGGTAGTATAGGATTTTTTTTACAATTTTATGTAGTCTTTAGATCTCTAAATTACTTATTCTTACTACCTCAGACTTTCTAATGATTTAAAATTTTTCATTGAAAAGAAAATTATAAAATGTCTTTTTATATGGCTAAGGTATAACCAACAAACCTTATCTTTTCACATTTCAATTATAAGAAAATCTTTTTTTAAAAGGCCAAGATGTAATTTATTAATATTTGGTCGGTTTTGGACCTAAATCTATTATTTATTCCTCATGATTGGTGGATCCTAACTTAAGAAAAAATCGTTATTAAAGATCTTTCTTAATATGAGTTTGAAAGAGAGAAAATCTTGCTCATAAAATACATATGTCTAAGCATAAAAAAGGACATGAGGGAAAACAAAACATGATTTTTTCTACACCCATAAACAATCTCTATACTCTCTTCAAAAAAATCATCATGCTTATATAAGTGTTAGATCATAAAATTTTTTATTGGTTGTTGCTCCAGCCATAATGAAGCAAATGGCGATACTAGTAATAACAATGCAAACATATCTCAATCTTTGCTTAGAAATAAAAAAATCTCAATTAGTATAAGATAGTTATTTTGGTATGTCAATTCTCTTTATTACTCATTGGTCAAGGTACTATTTAGATATAATCAAGTATTGGAAACTACAAAAATTTCTTTCTTCAATTTTTTACATGAGTTGATGTTCTCTCTAAAAGCTTGTCAAATTAAAGTGAAAAAAAATCTTTTATAATTAAGCTAAGCTTTTATGATGTAGAACCCGTCATCAAGAATGCAATCCAAAATTCTACATATACATTAGTAACCAGAAACTCAAAATCTTAAGTAAACCCTTCTTATTTGACACGCACTCAACATGAGAGTGAAAATTAAGGTTATAGGGACAGAAACAAAGAACTAGAATTAAAAAGATACAATGAGACTTACCTCAATAAAAGATTCCAATTCCTAACACAACAAATCGATTGAAGACCCACTCACTCACTCTTGAAAGCTTAGAAGCTTAAAGGAAGAATACCTGAATTTTATTAATAAATGAATTGTGTTTACATAAAGGGGTGGTGGCTTCTATTTATAGAGTTTGGTTATCCTTATTTGACTCAAACTAAGAAATAAGAATCTTAAACTTAATTCTTAATTCTAATATCAATAAAATACTAAAAACTTAATTTAATTAAAACTCAAAAACTAAAAAATTGCAATAAAAAAGGCTGGAATTAACTAAGCTAGACTCCTCATCTTTAGTAGGTTTTAGATTCCCTTTTGCACTTTGACATTTGTCTTCCACATGGCTCAATCTTCGGATTTCTTTATTATTTAATTTTTTATGTAGGTAGTGGTTGGACATATTACTTCTTCTAGAGTTGTGAACAATTTGAGAATTTAGAAGTCAAGCAAGACTCCATCTCCCTTGGCGGACACCCACTCTCCCATGTTGTGTGGCCTTTTTCCTCTTCTCTCTTTTCAATTTCCTTCTTCTACTCATCTTTGACATTTTTCCTCTCTTCTTCTTCTTTATTATAGATAGGGGAAACAACTTTAGAAACTATAATATGGCTTGCAATAAGGAGAATCATTCTCTAGTTTGGTGTGTATATGCTATAGGAGTTCTTTTTTCTTTAACTTCTTCACCTCAACTTTTGTTTCTATTATTCCCTAACTGTTTGCTTCTGTTTTGTAGGTAGTCAAAGTCCATTGAGAGAGCTAAATCCTTCCCTAAAGAGAAACACAATCTAGGCTTTCCTAATTTGGTGCAAGTGAGCCAGTCTGCACCTCCATGTTCTCGGTCATGCTATTCCTAAGTCAGAATCATATATGACCAGTTTTTTTCTTATTTTCTTGGACTTGTTCTTGCAGCTTCTTGTGCTTCAAGGTCGATGTCTTAATTGATCCAACTTTGAATGAGAAGATTGAAGGATTTTTATATGCTTTTGATGTGGGCTCGAGTAATAGGTCTCTCTGAGACTTGAATCTTTCTTCCTACTTCTCCCTAACTATCTTTTTAGTCTTTCGATTAAATGTCCTTCCATGTGTCTCTTATGTCCACTTTTACATTATTTTAGCATACTATTTCTCTAAATTTTAATCTAATTATTAGGCGTTGAAAATTTATCACGAACTCTTAAGATTGTAAAGGTTTTTATTGATACCTTGTTTGTATAATTGGAAATACATAATGAGATATTAATATTAAAACATTACGAAACGAAATCGATAAGATTGTTTTAAGTAAAATTTAAATTCAAAACTCGTCCCATTCTCAGTAACGGAGAGTGTGTTTCATAATGGCCAAGTGAGAAAAATCTGTATACACCATAGAATATATAGTGGTCACATGCCAACAAATTGCATGAGTGTTAGTTATTATATGTCCAACAAGTCAATTTGAATTATATGCGAATGAGTTGTTACATTCTTTTACTTGTCCATTGTGATGTCCTATAACTTTATGCTTTAGTTAATAATAACGAATAGATCATAAGTTAATTCTTCATTACATTTGTTAATCATAAATTATCATTAAGTAGAAAAACTAAAAAGAATCATAGAGGTCGTATATCATTGTCTTGACATATTTCCTTCCACGTATCACATTATTAGTTCTTACTCAATTGATCTTTTATGAAAAATATCATAATGGTCCTTGATAACGTCTTTATCAGAGACAAATTCAATTTATAATCATGTAGCTCATTTATGTATACACTAACATAATGAGATAATATATAAAGCATATAAGAAATAATAATTAAATGAACTTAGAGTCTCAGATACATAAAGAACATAAAACTTCATTATAACTTAAATATTATCATAATATAAATAATTGTTTTCAACAATGCCAGTGCTCTTAATATATTCATTAGATATCTTTATTATAATCTTTTCATTAACAAATCTACAATCATGGGGTCAATTTTAATGTGCTCGATGGACAACCTTCGTTTATGAACTTTTTTAATGACAAAGAATGAAAATAAAAAAAAAAAAAAACGAAAGATCAGAACTAAGAATGTCTATTTTTCGAATAAAATAAAATACTAGCCAACAAAGTGCATGCATATGTACGTATATAATGTGAAATGAAGCAAATATTATAGTAGTAATAGCAAACAAATAAAATATATAATAAATAAATAATACGTAAAATATCTCAGTTTAAAAAAAATATAAAATAAGAATTACATAAGTAAATTCTAGTTGCTTGTGCCAATATAAGGGAAAAAACTTTGTGAAAACTAAAGAAAACCTAGACTCCAATCAAGAAGAATTGGAGGTTGTCTACTTAGCAATTTAGCTATATGAAGGAGAAAAAATTAAATAAAGACCACAAGTGAGCAAAGTTATCTAGTAAAAATTAAGAAAAAAAATACAAGAGAATGAACTGTGAAAAAGAAATTACGTACTTGGCTACTACTTGTGATCATGAAAAGTGTTAAACATGGATGTGGAAGACATCGTCCCTTCAAATGGTCGTTGTGCTTTTAACTAAGCATTGCTAATGGAAACAAAATGGTTGTTAATCGTGACTTGCAAAATATGTCATTCCTCGCAAGCTGTTTGTCTAAGATGTGTCCTCGAAAGCTATTTGTCTTAATTGTGTTCTCTGTTTCAAGCTTGTTCATCATCTCCTAGAATTATAGCTTGGCCTGCAATAGGATACTCCAAAGAGTGTTTGTTGTTTATGTAGATAACAACTATATCTATGAAAGGGATGAGTTACTCAACAGCGTGCAGGGAAGAGAGGAGAGAGGAAATTTGAAAAGGAAATTATAGGTGTATGATAATGAGCAGCTATATGTAAATATATGTATGTGATTAATACTCAAATATAAAAAAATGAGATATGTATATATATACATACACAAATCAAAGGAAATGGGTCATGTTAGGTGCAAGTAGGTAAAGTTTATAATATGTAGCATTACAATCAAATAATTTATTACATGTACTTTTCTTTACTACCCCCTAATTTATTAATTTACTTACTCTCATTCGAAGTAGACAAAGACATGTTACCATATTATCCATCCCAATCTCTAATCCAATACGAGAGTAATTGCCACGTGTTGGTATAGTAGAGAGGAAAGATGAAGTTTGTTATACACCCAAGTGATAGTTAGATGTATGATAAATAAATATAACTAAATAGGAGTGAGAAGTATAAATCTAGTCTTGGAATAGTCAAAGAGAAGCTTGATTTGTCCCCCAGAAAGAAGACTCAGTAAGGGTTTGTTCAAAACGTGTCCATCAACTTTCTTTGGCAAAAATATAGGTGAAAAAGTTTGGTTTGGTTACCAGCTCCCTTTGCTGATCAATCAAACTGACAACCGTTGACCCTTGAACATATATGGGAACATGGAAAGCACTATGGAAGTTTATTTTATTTTTGAAGAAAAATGTATAATATATACATATATATATACACACACACACACACACACACGCACATGCACATACAAACATTACAAACTGTGAAGTCGTCTGCGATGAATATGATATGAGCAAGAAAATTGCGAATGCAAACATTCCTCAAGTCAAAAAAGTAGTACTAACCATCCCTCTATAATATTGAACTTTTGATTGTGTTCTTTTTGTCAACAAAAACATGTAAATGATATTTTGCTTAATCAGATATAATTTTTTTTCTTACAGATATAATTCTGTGTATGAACTTATTACTAAAAAAATTATATGTACATGTACCGGAAAAAGACTTCTCGATGGTATCGGATTAAAATGTCAATAAACATCTCTACCATAAGTACGTTAATGCTGCCTAAGTGAGAAAAAAATAGTATGTAGCAGAAAATTCTTCTAAATCCTAATCAATTAGTCAGTTGAGAAGTTTTCGATTTTGGATAATAATTTATCAATTTTGTAAAATATATTTTAGTTTCTTTTTTGAATTTTTATTTTTTAATTTCTTAGAGTTCATAATTGTGACAAATTTAAAAAGACTTTTAAATTTACACTTAATTTAACCAATAGGTAATAGAAATTTATTAGAAAAATAATTGACTGCACTGCAATGAAATTTTATATATATTTTGAACAATATGCTTTACATTTCTGAAAATTTAGAAGGATTATTTTAAATACCAAATGAGATTTTATATGAGGTTAATTTTAATTATTTTAGAAATAATAATGTTCAACAAATTCATGAAAAGGGATTATGATCCTAGAAAGCCTTTTACATCCAATGAAAGTTTTACTTAAGGGAAAGATCAAGCAAATCCAAGTTATAAAGAATCATTTTCTTACTATTATATAGTTTTATGTTAGAATATATATATATATATATAGTTCAAAGTCAACATATTTATGCTTTATAGATTGGTCATACCTAGCATAATGTTCGTTACTAGTTGAAGGATATTTTTTCTATTCATTCTCACTCACAGACACACTTTGTTAAATTAGACATTAAAATATATGATCCTATATCCATTAAGTATGAACGACTAGTAGTGATTTAAAAATTTATTTGATAATTTTATTTAAAATTAAATAGTCTTAGATTAGAATGTAAAATACCCAAATGAAAAATAAGAATGGAAAAAATAAAAAATAAAAAAATAAAAGTTTTTTTTTTAAACATTAAATATTTGATTAAGCTAATCCAAAAGGAGATAATTCACTTTTTCATTCTTATACTCTGAATTATGAGTTTGAAATTTAAATTATTATAATTAATTATCAGTATCATAACATTAGTGGATTATTTGAATATTATTCTTAATTCTCTTGATTATAAAAAGGATATTAAGTTGAGTAAATTATTGCATGGATAAAAGAAAATAAAAGGGACCACAAGAGATCCTACCACAACAAGTAGATTATTGCGTGGAAAAAATTCTCTCGAATTTCTAAGGCAAAAGTAAGATAATTCTACCTTAACCTAATATTACTAGCTACCTTCTCCCTCTTTTTTTAACATTTTATTATCTTATTAATTATTTAAAAAGATTCTTGAACAGAAACTATTAAAATAATATTACCGGTTCTGAGTTAGTTATATTTGATCAAGAAAAAAAATTAGTTTAATGCATAAATAGTTGCATGAATTATATTAATAATTATTATATGTATCAGTGTGGTTACCATATTATCAAAAAAATTAGTCGCAAAAGATATCTATTCGGTGATAGATCTTTTAAACTTGAGGTCAACTATATTTCAAAATAGTAAATAAAGTTTTTATCTCGGTACCGCTATTTTAATTAAAAAAAATTTAATTTCTTTACTCGGATACTTAATAATTATTGGAATTAATTTAACTAAACACAATAAAAAAAAACAGTATTTTATATAATGAATAAGTATGCAATAATGTAGTATTAGATTTTTATTCAAAGTTAAAATTTTTATAAAATTATTAATGAAAACCGAATATCAAACCCATACGTAGTCATTGTATAAAATCATTTTCATAGTTATAAATTAATTTTACACATGATTTTTTCCTGCTAATAAATAAATTAAGGTCATAAAATATTAATATTATTTTTTGCTTCGTTTTACACGTTTTTTTTAATTATTATTATTAAAAAAAAAGAAGATTAAAGAAAAAATTACGGTTAGCGAGCAAATGGATGAAAATGATAATTTACATGGAGAGGCAGCTCACGTGTAAGAAATCTCTTGTATTGTCAAAAACATGATTAGGCATGTTAACAATTAATTAAATGTTTAAAAAACGTTTTGGTATTTAGAAAATAAATTATATATACAAACAAATTAAGTATTTTTACCAATTATCTTTTATTGATTGTATATTCAATACATAAATTTGGTTTAAAATTTAACACTTGGTATACCCATCAAAATCATCTTTCCTATTAAAACTTGGGATTGTTAAGACTATTAAGTGCTAGTAGGTTGTGATTTTTAGTGTTTGCAAGAGTAAATCAAATCTTCATGTATTTGTATAATTTCTTGGTTTAATCTTCACACTGTTAAATACTCAAGAAGTAGTTCTCATTATTTCTTTTCTTTTATATAAAGGAAGAATTCCAATATATAAATAATGTGTATATATATATGTATATATCTAATTAAAAAAAAAGGGGAAAAAAGAAAAAGGAAATGGTAGTTGTTTGTTTGTTTGCTAGGGTCTGTGTGGGAGTAGAAAGAAGCAGAGAGAGAGTGTTGAGAGTGGAAAAAAGAGGGTTTGGGTTTTGGCCTTTTCCACTTTTGTCTAATAACCTCCTCTTCTTTTCTCCTTATAATTACCCTCTTCCCCCTTCAACATTCCATTACCTATTCAGCCATGGACAACCATCGCTCTTCTCTTCTCACCTTTGCTTATTGCTGCCAGGGAAAGGTACATTCTTTCTCTCTTCCCACTCTTTCTTTTTCTTTTTTGGGTTTTGGGAACTAAATTGTTCATGGGTTTTGGATGTTGCAGACCATGGAAGATTTGAAACATTCTCTCTTGTACACTACTCTGGAGCTTGAACAAACAAGAATTGCAGTTCAGCAGGAGCTGAAGAAGAGAGATGATCAGCTACTCTTACTCAAAGATCTACTTTCCAAGACTGCCAAGGAAAGAGACGAAGCTCAAATCAAGTGCCAAACACTACTTCTTGAGAGACTCCTTCTCCAACAACAACAACAACAAACAGCTCCTCTTTCTGGAATTTCAAGCATTGAAGATGAACCTAGATCCCACAATGGCTTCTCTTCATCGGACTGTGAAGAAAGCATTGTCTCATCTCCGGTAATTGACACAATTCCACCGCTACCTCAACCTCTATCGCAGTCCACAATTGAGTTACTTCCAGAGAAGCCATTGCCTGAGAAGGGAAAGCTTTTGCAGGCGGTTATGAAAGCCGGTCCGCTTCTGCAGACTCTTCTCCTGGCCGGACCTTTGCCTCAATGGAGACACCCACCACCACCGCTGGAGTCCTTTGAGATCCCACCGGTCACAATTCCATCACCGCCGCCGCAGCTTCTCCACCAGGACTCCTTTCTCAGCGTCAATGGCTGCGGTAGCAAACTCAACAGGAAAAGAGCTGCGTGTGATGGGTCAGATTCTCCCACAGAAGTAAAGTTTCAAAGAGTTGTTCTCCATTGACTGACTACTACTACCACTACCACGGCACAGTAGCCCCAAACAACTCGACAATTCTTAATTTCTTTTACTCTTATTATATATATATATATATATATATGTAGGTTAGTGATAGTTGATGAAGATGGGTAAGTGACCCCAGAGAGTGATCCCAGAGTAGTGATTTTTGTATAGTAGTTTTCTAACACTCATATCCTATATATCCTTATTGCTACTTAGAAAAGGTATTGGTATATAATTAGGGCCTAAAAACCTTAAGAGAACACCGTGGCCCAATTCATGGTAAGTTTGTGATTTTACGAACTATATCATGCTCAAAACTTAGGAAATGTTTTTAGTGCATGAAAAGTTTGGTGTCTCGTGCTCAAAACATTGGAATGTGTTGTAGGGCATGATAAGTTTGATGGGTTTTTCAAACTGTATCATGCTCAAATATTTGAAAATGTTTTTAGGGCATGATAAGTTCCATATCTCATGCTCAAAACCTTGGAATGTGTTGTAGGGCATGATAAGCTTGATGGGTTTTTCGAACTGTATCAATTGTTAAGGTGTGCAGAGTGACATGCTCACAAGTTTGAATTCAGTAGAGAGAGAGAGAGAGAGAGAGAGTGGAGATTTTTGTGTGAGTATTGGGAAGTTGTTGGGGGTTTGGAAGAGAAGCAACAACCAGGAAGCCTAAAGAGCCCAGCTTGTCGGGCCAAGTGGATCCCGCAAATCAGAATCAGGATCTGCTGCTCTTGTGATTGTATCATTTTATTAACTCCTTTCTTGACTATTTAAGTTCCAATCAATCTTCTCCTTTTCTATACATGCTTTTCTTTTTCTTTTCCTTTTGAAATATCTCAAATTTCATTGGACGATTTAAATAATCTACCATATAATATACTACTCAGGCAGAACCTTTTATCATATTCAGCAAGAACGAAATCCCAGAAACTTCAACAATACATTATCAGAAAATAGAGAACATGTAAGAGGCAAACTGAGATGTCAGGCAGCAAATGATAAGTACACACTGCAAGAGGTTAGACCAATCCACCAGGCAGAAGCTTTAGAAAGTAAGAAAAGTAAGATTGACCGAAGACCCATGTAATCATTCAAAAGAGACTTACTTTCAAGATTCTCATCGGACTCCCTCCCTTCCTGCCTCTTAGAGGTTCTATAACCCTTCTATGCATACAACTTTCACCACACACCATCATACAATCCTTAGCTGCAAAATTTGTTGAAGAAGAAAATTATAAGGATCATTTTTCCAGGCCATGCCACTTGTATAACAAAGTTGAATTAACCTCTTCAACACAAAACCTGTTACGACTCAAATTACATAAACATTATAATTCCAACATGGATTCT
Source organism: Carica papaya (assembly GCF_054855325.1). NCBI lineage: Eukaryota > Viridiplantae > Streptophyta > Magnoliopsida > Brassicales > Caricaceae > Carica > Carica papaya. The sequence continues at coordinate 10,548,809 of NC_142310.1, forward strand.
CGGAGTTATAACACATAAATCGGCACAAACTCGATCCAAAAGCTGTCAAACAGAACTTAAGAATATCAAATGAGATGGTTCATAAAAACTTTAATAGAGCAATAGAATTTACAGATAGATGATTCATCCCTTTCGGATTTCACCAATCCCCGGACAAGCTAGGAAAACCAACAAGAAGCCCCAGCTAAAATACAACAACTTTTGATCACTTGGAAACTTCATTTACCATCTTATAGTATGTATGTGCATTACAAAGAAGAATCTGGATGAATCCCGATAAGCATCCTGGTCCACCAGCAAACTTGTGCTTTTGGGAAAATGATGTTTGATGAACATTTCTTTCGTTAATCTGAGAGCTGTTAGGCTAAGATCTTAATATAGAGAATGCAAAAATGAACTTAGAAATTCCATAAATAATAATCATCTCCCGCTGCTTCTCCTAATCGCTTTGTAAGAGATCAGACCACTCATAAATCTTGCAGCAGCAATACATCCACAATCATATCAATGTGAGTCTGAAGAATAATTCACTGTGATCAACTTTTTATCATCAATAATTTATTCCACTATGCATCCTCCACCATCTTACAAATGTTATAGACCCAATAATGGTGCTTCTGAAGTTAGGCTTGGGGCTCTGAGGCAAAGAGTTTGTCACAGTCTACTCATATGGGTCTAGCATGAACACCATTTTAACTTCATGAAAATTGAAGTCCCCAATAACAAGGAGAGCATAAAATTCAGTTCCTCAGTCTTCCTCATTGTCATCGAGATTGTTTGGATGATTGTGTTTCTGTGCAGAATACATCTCAGCAACCTTGAGAAAAAAAAAATAGGAAAAGATGTAAAGCAAAAAAGATTACAAAGTGAATTTATATCAGACAAAGGAACTAGCAGTTGTTCTTCACCTGCTCAGATGTTGAAGCCAGCTCTGGAGTCTTATCTTCCCGAGCACGTATTAAGCGTGGAAACCGTAGAGAAATACCCTTTATCCAAGAAATACAGGAAACAATATTTTTCAATTGACTAAAAGCACCACATCTATGCATAGGGTAATGTTATTAACCTTATCAGGATCTACAATGCCAATAGCTGCACGATGAACAGGACTAATGGTCAAATCTGCAGCTTTCACCTCCCAAACCTGTAAGAACATTTGTATTGTTAGGTTAGCAAACAAGTATATCATATGCATGAAAACAAAAGGCTCCTTTTACCAAATCTAAAACCACCATTTAAGGCTGTTGATCAGATTCCTAGAAAAAGACTCTTGTTTTAAAATCCAAACAAAGGAGGTAGAAAATCACTGATTAAGAAAATACACAGCTTCTCTTTATGCATAATTTTCTTTTTAAATTTTCACTTTTAAATTCAGAGACGTGCATAAACAGTTTTTTTAAAAAATTAATAATGGTGGTATTGTTGTAGGATACTCAAAAGTATAAATTTTTTAATTCAAAAAAATCATAACATTATTTTAGAGTATAATTAAGTAAAAACAAAACCAATTTTCTAAAAAAATTAAAATAACTTTCTGCTCTTTCCTATGTCATATCATATTTTAGCTATCATGTCCTAAATTCTGTTTCGGTTCACATGTTTAAGCCTAAACTATGAAATAATTGAGACCAGTTATGCAAAAACTTAGCCAATAGGAAATCATAAATATATTACCTTATAAGATAAATATATATGAATTTAGAAAATGAAAACTAAAAAATATTTTCATATATCAAAACTAGAAGCAGGTCCCAGATGCAAGCAAAGAAAAAAAAGAAAGAAAATTAAGTGGAAAAGGAAGAAACCAAGAGAGAAAATAAGCAGCAGAAAAATATGTCACACTCTAGGTGCAGGCCCGCAAGTGACCAGAATTTCGGGCTGATCTCTCTATGCGATTGACCATCTTTTAGGTTTAGGTTGGTATTTTAGTTTTAATTAGGAAAAAATGTTATTTAGATTAGGAGTTTTGAATAAGCTAGAATGAGAATCATTTTTAAGTTAATTAGGGAAGGGGATCTAGTAAAGATCCATCAACTTTGTTATGAACTATATCGAAAACTTTAAAATATGTGGCTGTCCACAATCACCAAACCATAGAATCCTTACAGGATAACCAGGAGCAATCTACTGTTACGAACCAGTATTTCATGAGAACTAACCACATTGAGATGATTGTAAATTTATCCAAGAAAAATTTTCTATAAAATATGATTTGGAATACTATGTAAAGTCAGTAGACCAAATACAAAATTCTTAGGAGGGGCTCGCATGAAGTTCATTTATAACAAGTTTTGTGTATATGGTATACTCCAGTTAAGAGGAAGGTTAGAATATAAAATATATTTTTTATATTTTAATTTTCTAATATAAATCTTTCTCATATTGTTAAAATTTTCTTCATAGTTTTTCTTTTCTTGGCATAGAGATCCCTGTAACTACTTATATTTCTTTCGAACATACAGTATAGTTACTATATTTCATACAAGTACTATTATAGATTCCAGAATAGAATGAGTCTACTACAATCTTACCTCTGTAGGCTCAAACCAAACATCTGGATTGATTGCATCTGCATACCGGTAGTATGGCTGGAAAAGAAATGGTTGTTGGAATTAACAACAATATAATATAAGAAATAATACAAATACATAATGGCTAGTGATTGCATCAAACACAAACCTTTGGGCTAGGAATTACTTTTGAACGAAGACTAGCAGAACGCTCTTCAAGCATTGCTTCAGAAAATCCAGTGCCTGTCCACCATTTCAAATGACCAAGGAAAATCAGAGGAATAGATTAGAAGAGTTTTTAATTGTAGGGACTAAGTAGCTACTTAGCAGCAGCAGAATTTTGCATACCTATTTTACAAATGCTTTGGAATTCATCGTTGTTGCTGTCATAGCAAGCCAAGAGAAAAGCACCATAGACACCTGTTAAGGAGAAGAGGATAAATACATTGCTGAAGACATGCCAAAAGATATAAGTGACAAGAGAAAAGCATCATACATACTGTTTCTGTCATACAAAGCTTTGACAGAGAAATAGTGCATCAAGGAAATTGGAGTAAGTACATCGTATATACAGTAAAAGATGTGACCTAAATTGCTACATGGGAATTACCTGTACGTTTCCCTCGACCATGGAAAGCAGCAATAGGTACTAGATCCACTGAATCTCCAATACTGCAAAGAACTGATATAAACTTAAAAACCATAATGCTGGATTTAAATTAGGATATACTCAGTATCTAACTGTTACCTATCCATGTAATCTTTCTTCAACTTCAGCCAGTTAAGTGAGCGCTTTGCAGGCTCATATGTAGCATCTATATTCAATGTTTTGATGATTAGACCCTCACAACTGCAAACTAAAATGAGTTAATAACTAGAAAAGAAAGATTTCCATAAGAATACAGATATCTTTAATAGGTGAAAATAATATATAATTGCGATCTCATTTTCACAAACACATAAGCAACTCATAATGTTTGTTGCTATATCTGATGCAGCCACTCATATTTTATCAGCCCAAATGAGCAAGACAGAGTTATGTATAAAGTTAAAGAGATTTGTTTGCACATGCTCTTTAGTAGCCTGGTGCTCAAGTAAAATCTAGAATTGAGTTCAGACTGCACAGCAGATAACAGGTGACAATAAATATTTTCACATGGGATAAAAACACTACGGAAAGCAGTGTAACTATCATTCACCACATCAACAACAAAAATTGGGCACAGCAAGGACGAATTTCACATTTTGCATATTCTGGTTTTACATTAAGAAAGTGCATGTGGTGCTCTTTGATGCCATTATCTTTACAGGATAATTTTTATGGCTGTGTGGAAAAAGAAATTGTTGCTTAGCTGCTCATGAATAAGGAAACTGTCGCCTAAAAGGAAATTGTTATCTTTTTTTCCAAAAGGAACACACTATTCATGAATCATCTTGCAATTATGCACCACAACAAAATGGAATGGCTTAAAGAAAAAATAATCATCCTTTAAACACTGTTAGGGCTCTCCTATTTCATCATAATGCACCAAAAACACATTTGGAGGAAACTGTTCTCACATCTGTATATATGATCAATAGGATGCCATCGAAGATCTTAGGTTCAAAAACTTCCATTCAATATCTCTCTCAATTTTTATCCAGATGTCAGAACTTTCCATAACCTGATGCCTCCAGTTTTTGGTTGCACAACATTTGTCCATGTACATGGTCCTCAACAAAAAAAACTAGAACCTCAAGCAGTCAAATGAATATTTACAAGATGGTTACCAACTCAAAGCTACAGATGTTACGATCCATCTTCCAAAAAAATACATGTCTACAGATATAATATTTGCTGAAGCTATACCCTATTTTTCCCAACCTTATCTAGAAAGTGCGTACCTTGGGAAGACAAGAAGGATAACTTGGATAACCCCTTTGAACTCTCTCTCTCACCGTTGTCCTTGTCATCCATTCCTAGGATAGAATCATCTGAGTCTGATAGGGCACCTAATCCTAGTGACTCAGTCATACATGATAAAGTGCCTACAAAAGTTATTACTGTTATAAAGAGATATGGATCGTTGAATTAAAAAAAAAAAAAAAAACTAGTTGACCTTCCAGATCCGATAGCAATCCAGGAATCTACTCTGGAACATCCAGTAAATGAGTATGTGAGATATCAGAACCCACCCTTTCTGAAAAATCTAGTGAAACAAAAACTTAGAATGATGACAGTAAGTTCCCTATTCCCTCGAGGAAAGAAATCTGAGAGTGTACCAAACAACCTCTGTATCCCTTATCCCACAGTATCCTTTCATAGATTCTCGCCTTCCCATAAAACTTCCCTTAACAACCTAAGTACTATTCTCATACCTAAGACCTTATCTAATGCATTATCTAATGAAAAGTGAGGAAAGCTACGACCATTGAGATGGATTCATTAGAGAAATAAAATTTAGGGATTGGTTGAATTGCCGAAGAAAAAAAAAAAACTGTGGAATGTAAAAGGATATTTACTTTGAAATGCAAAACTAATGGATCTTTGTAAAGGTATAAAGTGAGATTAGTAGCTAAATGATACACCCAAACACATGGAGTGGATTATCTAGAGACTTCGTACCAATGACAAAAATGAACACTATGAAGGTCACATTACCCTTGGCATAAAGAAAGCATTCCTTTATGGTGATTTGGAAGAAGAAATAGTATGGTAGCTAATAAAATTTGCAAATTAAAGAAAGCTCTTTATGGGTTGAAGCAACCATTGAGGGTGTGTTTGGAAGATTTGCTAAGGTAACTTGGCTATAAATTATAAACAAAGCCAAGGAGATCATACATTGCTTATCAAGAATTCAGATTCAGAGGAACTTAGAGTTTTGTATTCTAAGTTGATGATATAATTATGACTACCAATGATGAAAAAGAAAAAAAGGGAACGAACATTTAGTTAGGGAGTTTGAAATAAAGGAGTTAGAGAGTGTTGAATTCCTTTCTGGAGATTAAAGTAGCTCACTCCGAATTGGAGATATTCATTTCACAAGGAAAAATGTTGCTAATCTCCTAAAAGAAACAGGAAGACTGGCTTGTTAACCTGTTCCAACTCCTATAGATCCTAACCATAAACTTGATCAATCTAGTGAAGACCTTAGTGTTGATCAAGATATGTACCAACATTTAGTCGAGAAACTCATTTATCTATACCATAAAAGGCTGAATATAGCATACTCGGTTGGTTCAATGAGTCTATTTATGCAAGACTCCAAGGAAGTACCCTTGCAAGTAGCTCATACAATCCTAGAATATCTAAAAGAAGTCCAGGAAGAGGATTCTTTTAAAAAGAATTAAATGAGTTAGTTCTTGAAGTACACATTAACCATATGCAAGTTCATCCAGGCATATCTCACTTAAGAAAGGGACACGAGAATGCATTAAGCATCAACTCTATCAAGTCTTAAATTTTGTCTCTTTTGAAAAATATTCACTATTGTACATGAATTTTTCATGAGTTTAGATGCAGTATCCATCCCTTAAACATTATCTAAGGCTTTAAACTATGAGGGATGAAAAACTACATGAGTATTGAAACACAAGCACTTGAAAAAAAATTAAATAAGGGAAGTAATAGACTTACCTAAGGGAAAGATAATAGTTGGGTGCAAGTTAGTGTTCACTATCAAGTACAACCCCGATGGAACAATAAGAGGTACAAGACAAGATGGTGGCCAAAAGGTATACTCAAACCTATGATATTAACTATCAGAAAGACATTTGCACCCGTTGCAATGATGAATATAGCATGTATCCTACTACCTTTAACGGCTAACTTCAATTGGCACTTACAGCAGTTTGATGCAAATAATACCTTCCTACATGGAGAATTGGAAAAAGGAATTTACGTAGAAAATTTTCCCAAGTTTGTTAAGGGAGTAAGAACGAACAAGATACACCAAACTAAAAAAAGCACTTTCTAGGTTAAAACAATCTCCTCAAGCATAGTTTGGGAGATTTGTAAAGATAATGTTATCCATGAAATACAACAAAATCAAAGAGATTACACCATATTCATTAAGCACCTCGAGTTAGAGAGAGTCACAATCCTCCTGGCATATATAGATGACATAATTGTTGCAGGAAATGATAAATGAGAAAAGATAGTTCTCAAGCAATATTTGACTAAAGAGTTTGATATTAAAGAACTAGGAAGTAAAATATTTTCTCAAGATAGAGGTAACATACTCAAAATCCATAATATTCATCTCATTGATCTCAATCATAAAATGGGATTGACAGAAGAAACCTAGTAAACTAGAATACAAGTATGATAGTATGCTCATTGATCTTAGTAATAAACTAGGACTAATAGAAGAAAATCCAATTATGGATAGAGAAATATACCAGAGACTAATAGGGAAATTGATATATGTCATTTACCAGGCCAAACATTGCACATGCAGTTAGTATGGTGAACCAGTTCATACGCAAGCCAAAGAAATGCACATACAAATTGACAACATAATACTTCACTACTTGAAAGGTAAGATGGGGAAATAAATTATGTTCAAAAACAATAGAGTGTTTCTTGAAATATGCATTGATGTGAATTATGTGGAATCACTAGTTGATAGCAGATCTACCTCTGGATATTGTACCTTTATCTGAGGGAATCTACTGACTTGAAGAAGTAAGAAGCAGAATATGATAGCTCCAATTTAGTGCAAAGTCAAAGTCTAGAACTATGACTCAAAGGGTGTATAAGCTTTTATCGTTGAAAATAATTTTAGAATACTTAAAGATTCAACAAAACAGACATATGAGGCTTTACTGTGATAATAAGTCAACGATTAACATCGTTCACAATCTAATACAACATGACAGAATTAAGTATATTGAATAGATAGACACATCATCATAGAAAAATTGGACAGTGGGTCAAATGTACTTCATGTCCGCCACCTTGAAATTCGTTGGTATATTGACTAAAGGATTAAGTAATCTTGTATTTCAAACAATTATTGTCAAATTGAGAATGAATAATATCTATTCACTAATTTGAGATGGAGTCTTATGAAGTGTATTTTTTTTAACATGGAGTCTTAAGAAGTGTATATAAGGGCTAAATTAGGGTAAATGGTATATTAGTAATATATCTTGACCTTTATGACCCTTGTAATTAATATTGTTTCCTTATATTGTTACTATTCACTTGTATATGTAGCGACCTAATATTCGACAAAATATATATTTATTCTTCCACAATTTTAAACACCCTTTAATGTTAATAGAAGAATCAAATGGTAGGTAGTGAAAAGTTTCCAATAAAAAGGTTTCTTGAGGATTTTCTTACTTTTGTTAGAACTAGCAGGTTTTTCTAAAGGAGGCCATTCTATTACTTCAAAATAAAAACTAAAGGAAGATGATTCAAGAAGTATTCATCTTCCAAACTTATGATTTTTTTTTGTGGGGGGTTAAACCCCCATAGCAAGATCCTAATGCAAGGACCATGAGACTAACATTTTCTTTAGGACAAGGCTAGCTGCAACCAAAATATCGAACTATCAGTATGTTTCCCGAAATACGAGATTCATATCCATTCCTAGAGCGTATCATCTAAAGCATGCAATAAATACCTTGAATCAACGGCAGCATCAAGGAACTTTTGTATTTCATCTATATCATTTGATGTTATCGCTGTTGCGAACTGAAAATACCCTTGTTCTTCCTCAAATGAATCATAAAGCCTCTGAAACAAGCAAAAGCCACGTGCCAAAAGTAGGCATATAATTAACTCCCAAAAATCTATAAAGATCCGAGATAAATTAGAACAAACAAAAAGTAACATTTTTAGTCAGAAAAAATACTGTGATACAAAGATTAGCTCAAGAGGATCAAAGGTTTTACAGCTGTAGTCGAAAATGTAAACTTCTAACTAAGAAGAACACAAAATGAGAAACAAGCATAATCAAGTCACCACCTCTTCTAGATGGAGAATCATAATAAAATCTTCCAACATGTTTTGAAACTCAGATTGCTCAAATCTATTCACCTTTCCTCAACCATCAGCATCTCCATGCGAATCAACAATAATAAATAGTAGACCAATATTTGGAATCCAAAGCATCATCTTATAACTTTTAATATGTAAAATATTGCATCAACATCATTTAGGGTCAACCAATGTTCTTGATAACATCAGAGAGAAAAACGTTCATAATAACTTATTTTGACCCCAAAAAAATTTAAAGCCAAAAATAGAAGAGTTTTTCAATTCCATGGTTACAAAAAATGTAATCAGTATTATTTTTTTTACTGCAAACAAGAAGTAACCAATTAACTCCTGTCTTGAAAGTAAATAAATTGAACAAGTTAAACATCATAACTTTCAAGTGGTACCTTCATAAATCTTAAGTGGTACACTGGAGGTAGAATAATTCCACTACCCTACTGCTTTGAAACATTAACAGGAACTCATCATAGTGGAAATAAGATGCCAATAAGCATGATGAATAGATACCTAAAGCTGTAAAATGACCCTGCCACATACTTAGATAACAACTAGAAATATCCACAGAGAATCATCACTTGGAAAGATCTCAACCAGCAAAACAATGCACTGCAAGTTCAAAACTAAATGAGCTATAATTAGGCATACCTCTCTACGAACTTTCAACTCCTCCTGAATAAGTGGTTGGCCATTAAGATACAACATATCAAATGCGTAGACGCATACATCAACCTTGATATCACTCAAGTTCACATTTTTGCGAGCTCGAGTACTGAGGATCTGCCACAAAAATAGAGACAATGATTGCCAACCATCCATATGATTTAAAGCAAGGTTGGGCCATAAGATGATCTACATCATATATTTTTAGCAAACAAGAAGCAATAAACAATGTGATAAGAATTTTTGCTTCTCACAAACGAAAGACAAATAATATGAGAGAAACCTAATAACAAATAGAAATCAAGGGTGAGAATATGTTAGTAGGGATAATATAAACTACTTAAGTAGACCCATTTTCGATGAGATGGAGAGGCGAGCTTGCAAGGAGGAAGAGAGGTTTCCTTACCAATGGAGGTGCATTCATTCTTTACTAAAGTATTTTGTCTAACTTTCCCACCAACTGTCACTCCCTCTTCGTGACAAAGTGATTGAAATCTGTCTAATGTTAAGTCCCATTCCAGGGATTCAAATGAGCTTACAGTATATGCAATTTTATCATTCAAGACCCATAAAATAATATCTTTGTGTTGAGGGTTTGAGCATCAAATCTCTTGTGGATTTCTGTGCTTGCTAAATGGCCATCAAGATTAATGCCCTGGAGGGTCCTCTCAGGTGGAAAGTCTACTCCAAGTATGACCTTGAACGGAGGCGATGGAATAACAAGAATCAAGAGAGAATCTAGTTTCCAAGGACGGACTAGTCGTGAATGGAGGGTTGTGTAGCCGGTTCAGTTCAAGGTTGGCAACTTTTTGGTGATTGGTAGTGTGGTGATAGGCCTTCGAGCTAGCATTTATGGCTTAGCTCAAGAGGAGGAGGCTTTAATGAGTGGTTCCTACTAAGTAAATGATGATCTGTTTGAAACTTATCTTAACCAAAAAGGAACGCAAATGACTGGATGGTTGATGATTTGAGTTTTATATTGGCTTTATGACAGACTGTTGGATTGACCCCTTTGGCAGTGACCAACACATGCTTCTCGTGAAAGATGGTTTGTTTAGGGTTGTTTGAATATTATAGAATATATTACGGAATATTTTCATGTAATCATTAGTGATTTCCTAATATTACTAGGGTGATTTATGTTTTTCTTTTTGAAATAAAATAGTGTGATTGATGTTATCATATATAAATCTTTCTTCTGTATGTATATATCCCAACCCATTGAATAAAATACCAAAAATGTTTTCTTATTTTCTCTATTATTTTACATGGTATCATAACAAAAGTTTTAGAGGGAATCGGAATAGAGAATGTCAGGAAAAGAAAACATAACAAATCAAAGAGAGAGGAAACAGAGGGATGTGCAACGGATTGAAGGCGCGGCAGTACACAACGTGGAAGAGAAGAAGATCTGTTGGTGCGCCGTTGCTACATTGAGAGAGAAGACCGGTTTCGATCTGTGCGAAGGGAGCCTTCAGATGGAAAGAAAAAAGGCTTCGGCGTAGTTTGGTCGCAACAGGCCAGAGAGCGATCGCGATAGGCGATCTTTGAGATTTGCGTGAAGAGAGATCTGGAGAAGGAAGGCAGAACGGTGTGCGTGTGGCTCTACATGCGACAGAGCTTGTTGGAGAAGAAGAAGCCTGCGGCAGCCGGTTATGCATAAAGGCCAAATCCGGCATTTTCCAGTGCGATTTTCATCAGATTCATGCCGAATCTAACGAGTCGCGAGCTTTTGTGGTGGTTTTGGTCCAGATCACGACAACAGGTGGTGGCCGACGGTGGCGCGTGGAGTTCCAGTGACAGCATGTGCGTTAACGTGTGGCAGAGCGTGGTTGATGCCAACAGTGCGTAGGGTGCTCCAGTGGTTGCGTACGGTGTTCTTTTTGGGCAGTGATGTCTCCCTGTGAGTGGTTGTTTATTTTTTATAGTAGTAATTATCTGTATTCGTTTTTTTTTTTTTCCTGCTTGCTGAGTTTTTAGGTGGTTCAAGTGGTTCTCATCTGACAGTATAATTTTTAGATTTAAATGGGTAGTAATATTATTTACTACTATTGTCGTAAACAAGGGCATATTAAGGATAACATAAGAAATTGCAAAATTCTAATCGGAGGACACAAACCACTAATATTGTTATTGTTACTGCTATCTCATCTTCTGATAGAATTGTTATGATTTCAGCTGATGAATATTCTAAACTTTCTCAGTATCAAGAATCTTGAAATAAATTTTCTACTCTTACTGAATCAGTGAAAAAATATCATATATTCTCCTCCAACATATGGGCGATTGATTCTAATACTACAAATCACATGATAGATAATTCTAATATATTTTCTAATTTTCGACTACACAAAACACATTTTCCTATAACCATTGCTGATGGGTCGATCAATAACATTGTGAATTCCAGGACCAAAAAACTAACTTCATCTATTATCTTATCATTTGTATTAAGTTTACCTAAACTTACCTTTAATCTGATTTACATGAGTAAACTTACTAAAGATTTTAATTGTTTTATACATTCTTTTTTAATCATTGTATTCTTCAAGATGTTATGATGAAGCAGATTACTGGTAAAGGACATGTATCAGATGATCTTTACATTCTTGATACATGGGTGCCTCAATTGGTTGTCTGCTCTAATGTTATTTCTCCATTTGAAACACATTGTAAATTGGAATATCATTCCCTCCTTGTGTTGAAGAAACTATATTCTCAATTTCATGATATATTTTCACTGAATTGCGAATCATGTCGGTTTGTGAAACATCACCGTAATTCGTTAGGTTTAAAAGTTAATAGACAAGCTGAGTCTATTTTTGAGTTAATTCATTTTGATATTTGGAGCCCCTGTCTTGTTTCATCCAAAACAATATTTTAGGATTTGAAATCACTGCTTATATACCCGGTATTGACCATAATTCACAAGAACATTCTGTAGCCTTAGTAAGAGGGGGAAGGGTTAAGGATTTACCCGGTGTGAGATCACATTGTTCGAGAAACCCTAGATGTTGTCAGAGTAAAGGATCGTCTACAAAGGCGTTCTAGTGCGTTGTTACCTTTTTGAATTATTTTTCTCGAATGACTTTAATATATTTTATGAAAAATCGTTTTAAAATATTTTCTCACTTTTGCGCTTTTTATACTGAAGTCAATACCCAATTCAATATTTCTGTATATGTATTGAGAAATGATAATGTCAAGAAATATATATCACACTCATTTCAGAACTATATAACTCAATACGGGATTCTTTACTAATCATCGTGTGTTGATATGCCCTCTTAAAATGGAGTCGTTAAGAGGAAGAACAGCCATTTACTTGATACAACTAAAGCCCTCTTGTTCCAAACACAAGTCCATAAATAATTCTGAGCTGATTTTTTTATAATTTATTTCTTGATTAATCATCTGTCATCTACAGTACTCGATGGAGATGCTCCCTACAATTTTCTTTTTTCAAATAAATCTTTATTTCTGGTGCAACCTACAATATTTAGTAGTATCTGTTATGTTTGAAATGTGCGACCTAATTTGATAAAATTGAAACCAAAAGGCTTAAAGTGTGTTTTTGGATATTCTCGTCTTCGGAAAAGCTACTCTCCAGATGTCAATAAATATTTAGTATCAATTGATGTGATATTTTCAGATAATACGTCGTTCTTCTCCTCATTATCCAATTCTACAAGTCAAGACAGCGGACGATGAGCGGCTCATTTATACGTTCACACCAAGTGTCTCTACTAAATAAACAGATAATAGTATTTTTGTAGATGATACATCTTCAGCTCTACTTGAACAAACTGATGATAGTGTTGGTGTGCCTCTGACCTAAGTACCACCACCAATTGTTCATGTTATTCAAGAAAACAACAGACTATTGATAAATGTCTTACACCAGTTCCCTCGTCATCTGATTCTATCCCACAAGATCTTGATCTTTCCATTGGTCTTCGCAAAGATAAACATCAGTGCATATGTCTGATCAAACTTATCATATTGCTAATTTTATTTCATATGACCATTTGTCTCTCTCGTCTCTCTTTCATTACTTTTATAAATTCAATTTTTATACCCAAAACAAATAAGGAAGCTGTGAATCATCCTGATTGGCATAATACAATATTTGAGAAGATAAATGCTCTCAATAAAAATCACATTTGGGATTTGGTAGATTTACCCAAAGGAAAAAGGGTTGTAGGGTGCAAATAAGTATTTTCAATCAAAATAAACTTAGATGACTCTGTAACAAGACTTTAAAGATAGACTTGTAGTAAAAGATTATGTTTAAACTTATAGGGTATACCTTCTCTCTAGTGGCCAAATTTACATATGTCCATTTATTCATCTATATTGCAATATCTCGAAATTGACTCTTATACTAATTGGATATCAAAAATGCATTCCTTCATTGCGATCCTCTAAAAAAAGTGTATATGAAACAACCACTTAAGTTTGTTGCTCAGAGAGAATATGAAAAAATTTGTCATTTGAAGAAATTTTTGTATGGTTTAAAACAGAATTTCCGCCTGTAGTTTGACAAATTTAGTGAAGTACCTTTGAAATTTGGGCTGAAAAAGAGCAAGTGTGAATCACTCAATCTTTTATAAATAGTCAGTAGTTGTTTTTATATTTCTTATTGTCTATGTTGACAATACTGTCATTACAGGAGATGACTGTATAAGAACATCCTCTCTCAAGTCATTCTTACATACCAAGTTTCACACCAAAAACTTGAATTAGTTAAAATACTACTTGGGAGTAGAAGTAACAGGAAGCAAGAAATGGATTTTTTTATCTCAGAAGAAATATGTACTTGATCTACTTACTAAAGATGATGGTGACCCCCCTTTGATAATTCGAAAAAGTACAGACGATTAGTTGGGAGACCAAATTACCTCACAATGACTCATTCAGATATTGCATATCATATCAGTATTGTTAAACAGTTTATGTCCGCACCTACAGTCAAACATTGAAAGGTTTTGAAACAAATTTTGTGTTACTTAAAATGTACTCCAGGACTTTATATATTGTTTAGCATTCATGGGCATAAGCATAATGAATGTTTTGCAAATGCTGATTGGGTTACATTTAAAATTGATAGAAGTTCCACTACAAATTATTGTATTTTTGTTGATAGGAACTTGGTATCATAGAGAAGTAAAAAGCAGACCGTTGCATCTCAATCCAGTGCAGAGTTCGAATACAGAGTTATGACCCAGTTTACATATGAAGTTTTATGGATACAACACCTCTTAGCTGAAGTAGGTTAGAGTCTCATATTACTTACAAAACTCTGGTGTGATAATTAAGCTGCCCTTCATATTGTCTCAAATCCAGCATACCATGAAAAAATTAAACATATCGAGTATCACATCATCTGCGAGAAGATTTAGAAAAACTTGATCTTTACTGGTTATGTAAAGACAGAAGAACAAATAGGTGATATATTTACAAAGGTTTTAAATAGAAATCAAACTGAATATCGTCGTAACAAGCTGTGCATAATTAATATGTATGCTTCAGCTTAAAGAGGAGTGTTACAATATTACATAATATATTACGGAATATTCTCATATAATTATTAGTTGATTTTCTATCATTAATAAAATGATTTATATTGTCATATATACATCTATCTTTTGTACATATATATATCTCTAACCCATTAGAATAAAATACCAAAAATATTTTTCCTATTTTCTCTATTATTTTACAAGGGTGAACTCTTTCTAACTAAAATTATTGAGTCAAAGATGAATTATTGGCTGCTCGAGAAGGTCATTTGGTTGCTCAAGACAAGTTTAGGAAGGACAAAGATGACTTTATTAGGTTCAAGAGTTTTATCACAATTGCAAGAAAACAATACCTCTGTTACTTCCTCTTTTGCAAAAAGGAGCCTGCAAGGCGTATTTGCCAATGATGCTTAAGGCAAGCGAAGTCAAACCCTCAAGCTTTGTGTTTTGTCCACAATCAAATCATTGGCTGCTCGAGACAAGTTTAGGAAGGCCAAAGATGAATCCCACAATCTTCTAGCCTCTTTACACAATAGAAGTTGATGGTTTAGGAATTCATCCTCTTGTGAGCACATCAGGCACCATTAACAATGAATTTACCGCACTCCCTCAAGTTATACATCATGAGATTTTGTGTCAAGCAAAGAAGGCAACACAAAGGAAACCTTTTTCCTTCCAATATGCTTCCAAGGGAATTTTGAGCCAACCTTATTCCAGGAAAAGAGTTGATAGTACAAGGTCACCTACACTGGTCAAATGCACCAGGGTCAAATTGGCAGGAATCTAAGTGGTAGCAGCTAGGTGCAAGAAAAGATTTTTATGGGCAGGGGTAGCAAGAGCATAGGGATCATTTAGTGGAAGATCTTTACCAGTCAAAGGACTTGGCTGGAATATTGTGAACTTTAAATCAAAAAATTTATCTCCTTTTCTGTTTAAGAAAAGTTGTATCACAGACTAAATGTGTCCCTCCTTATATGCGTACCAGTGCAAACCCTACAACATTAACAACCCTGACTGCTGTCACATTGCTTACAGCAAGTGAAATCAAGGGAAGAAACAGAAAGTTACAGCATAAAGAAAATTTTGACCTTGTTGTGATCCACAAGATACTGCGTAATTAATAACATTTTCCATTTTTGTACAGAATCTATGCAGGTCAAAAGACTACTCAGCAAGAAATGACAGGCCCCAGTATTGACAACTAAACAAGATCATGAAGTTGACCTGAAAAACTTCACCTGGAAGGGCAGAATTTTCTGTTTTTCCCGGTCATAAGCAACAAGCTCACAGTCCAAAACAAAAGATCTCACAGAAGACTTCTTTAACCTGCAGACAGTAAATTTCAGCAAAAAGCTAAGACAATTATCATCATACAATTCTAATAATGTCTTGAAGACACCTACCTCCAGGTATAAGAAAAAGAAGAAAAATGCTGAAGAGGTTTAAAACTTTGGGAACACTAGTAGTTTCATAGTCTATGTTACCCAAATTTTTAACTAAGTTCGTTCATATGATGACTGCATGGACACGATAGCCCGAAGTAGTTTCTCGTATTCTAAATAGGACCACTAATGAGCCAAATAGGATCGCAAAGAATCTTACTTGTTTAAATTTAGGCTCGAGTCCAAATTCAAGCATGAAAAAAGATTAGTTCAGCTACACGAGCCAAACCAAATCTAAAAATATTTGGTTTCAAAGTTTGCTGATGTATTTATTTATCTATTATTAAATTAAATATATTATATATTTTTTAATTAAAATATGCATTATAAAATATGTCTTGGAAATTATTTTATTTTAATTATAAATTAAAGATATTTATTAAAAAATTTAATGAAATCAGATAAATTTAATTTAAACAAACTCTTTATCAACCAACTTCCCATAACTTTTGGCATGTTTCAGATTTTTTGTTACTTTTATTTTACCTATATCAAATTATAAATGTAACAGCAAGGTCCTTCCAAAAAACAATAACTATTTAAACTAAACAAGCCATGTTAAACAACAGAGTTTAAACAAGATATTGTTTCTAAAAGAAAATCAAGCAACGTAAATTACATATAAATCTTTTCCATAAACAACTGGATATGAATATTTACTTTGCAGACATACTAAATAAGTCAGACTCAAATAAAAATTACAAAAGACTAAGATCATACTAAAACCATAAAATTTTGTTGAGGGAAAAAGACAATATACACAAATATACTAAAATGAAATATTTTCATTAGAACTTTTTTTTTCTAAAAATACATCTATCAGAAGCACAAAAGGAGGTGCAACCCATATGCAAAATTTATATGTCAAGCAAAACATTTATAAGGTCCCCTAGATCCTCAAAAAAATAAGAGGATGTTCCTCCTTAAGCAAAAAACCTAAGGTCTAGAACTATGTGTTTTTGGATCTATCAAAATTAGCAATAATTTTCATCAAAACTTGAGAGAGTGAGACCTTCCTAATCCTGAGAGGTAGAGAGAGAGAGAGAGAGAGAGAGAAAGAGAGAGAGAGAGATAGAGAGAGGGAGTGTGAAAATTTTGATATTAGGGTTAGGGATTTGAATTTTTAGTAATTAGAAATTTAAATTTTGGTAAATATAATTTTTATTTGGAAAAGCAACAATTATTTGCCATATTTTGGTGCTGGTAACAGTTATCCCTAACATTTCAGTGGTAAAAACTATCAACTCTTGTCATGCGTTGCAAATAGCAATAACCCTTTGCTTGATTTCTATTAACATTAAAGTAGCCTAAAAATATGAGAACTATTTAATGATTAGTAAATAAAATCATATGTCTACCGCTATTTAATATTCTTGCATCCGCACTATTTTTCTTCTTCTTTTAGAATTTTGGAGCTGAAGAAGAATCTATGATGATTGACCTTTGCTGCACACGGAAAAGGATAGAGGGAGAGAATGAAAAATCTAAAATAAGAGAGAAACAGGTACAAGTAACTACAAATGGGTACAATTGTAATTTTATTTATTAAATGTTAAATAAAATTCGTATGTTTGACCTATTTTAATATCAAGATAAATCAATTTTTTAAATAAGCTAATAGAAACTAAATTAAGTCACACTGTTCTTTGTAACATATAAGAAGTATGAAGGAGTAGTTCTTACAGACTCCAAAGCACATTGGGTAGTTACTTTCCCTAGCTTTCTTAATAACATATCAATATTCAAAAAATAATACTTTGAATTTCGTAGAAGTATGAAATTTTATGAACTTAAAAATATCAAATTCAATACCGGGGAGTCTGTAAAAAGTGGCTGTTACAGCCAATATTGACTGGTTCGCCAATATTGACCAGTATTTTCCAATAAGACAATATATGTACATCATACAACAAATACAACATTATAGGCCAGTACTCATTGATACAGTACAGCATTTACTTCTTATTTAGTATTCTAAGTGTCCATTTGGTATGGTTAACACTTGTGTTATAAGTCGTAAAAATATTGCTAAAATAAATTTTTAGTAAAAAGGCTTTTAATGAAGAAGTTGTTATGTGTTTGGAAGAAATAAGCTATAGAAACCGTTGTCACTTCGAAAAGTGGAAATTATTTTGCTTGGTAAAACTAACTGTATAAACAGAAATAACCAAAACTGTATAGGAAGTTAGTAAGATATTTCAATAATTTTGGTTGTTACTTTGATTCTGCTTCTAATTCTTTAAGTTATTTTTAAATTCAACAAATATATATCAATTGAATTATTTACTTTTAGTTTAAAATATAACTGAACAATTGCACATTTAATATTTTACAGTAAGTATTAATAAATAAAATATGAATTCATGTATTTAAGTCGAGGAAGGAGAATCATATGAGTTCTTCCTTAATCCACAAAGCCTAAAGTTGATGTTTTAATATTGATTTTATGAAAAAAAAAAAAATAGAAAGACAAGAATGAGTCTTTCTGTATATATGAAATCATTAGAACTGCAGGCTCGGCCTGCTGACCCTAAAAACACAAGCTCGGCAATTTCTAAAGTAGGAGCAAAAGCCGCTCGACTGGTTGAAGAGGAGCGAAAAGAATGATTCTAGGGTCACACCAGGTGCATGTGCTCGACTGCAGTACCAATGACAGTACCGAAGCCATCCTTTAACCCATCTGTGTAAAACAGACCACTCTAAGAAAGAAGGCTGACTCTCTCACCTTTCCTAGTTCTTTTGGGGCCAAACATAGATCTTTAGGTGACATCTCCTGCAATAAATACCATTTTATTTTAGTTCTAATAATATTTGACTAACAATAACAAATTTAAAATTTCATCTTTTTTCTATTTAAAATAATAATTTATTAACAGTAAGAGTTCATGATTTATAAATAGGGGAATATGTGTAATTAACAAGTTTTTGTGAGGGTAAAGGAGGTTAAATTTTTTGAGGGTAAAGTAGGTTATTTGTTAATAACCATTTGCATTCAAGAAATGAAAGTGAACTCCTTCTCAAATAGTTTGGCACTTTGGAAGATAAAGGGGGTGGGTTTGAGGGAGTTGCCTGCAACTGGGCTGTAGGTGGCATCACTGTATTATGGAGCAAAAACAGTCTGAGATGCCTTGATGTATTAGTGGGAGAGTGCTCTATGTCATATTTGTTTGAAGGCAGAAGGGACGTTGGGCGTTTACAGGTGTTTATGGTAGAGGAGAGGGAAGGGAGAGGGAAATGTTAGGAGACTTAGAGGAGTGTAGGAGGAGATGGGACCTTCCGTAGGTTGTTGGCGGGGACTTCAATATAATTTTTTTGGAGATAAGGATCACTTTTCCAAGGCTTGTGTTTAGGAGTTTCGGGATACAATGAACAGGCTGTCTTTCAAGGACTTGCTACTCTCTGAAGGCAAATTTACCTAGTCAAACCAAAGATCTAGTCCTAGATTCTTCATGATTCATGGATTTCTAGTTTCGATCTCTTGTCAGTCCCGGATATCTAGAGTATATTAGAAGCTCCTTCAACATACTATTTCCGATTATTTTTCCATTTGATTGGATTCCAAAGGGATTAAATGAGGTCTACCTATTAAGATTTAAGCATAAATGGTTGAAGGTGACAAAGCTCCAGGATAAAGTCAAAGAATAGTGGAATGTGGCTGAAGTAGAAGGTAATGCAAGTTACAGGATGGCAAGAAGCTCATTGCAGTAAAACCAAAAACAAAGGAGTGGTGCAAGGAGGATTGGGTGGAGAGACAGAGACTAGACATTTCCTGTTACAGAAGTTAGAGAATCTTGACAAAGCTAATAGGAAAAGTGGGTTGTCTAGGGAGGACCAAGGGAAAAGAGAGTGTTCACGTCTTGAATTGGCTAATAGAATCCAAATGGATAAGATTTTTTAAAGATAGAAATCGAGAGTTACAAAAACCAAAGAGGGAGATAGAAATAAAAAATTCTTCCATGGCATAACTAATCATCGTAGGCAACTTAATTATATCGAAGAACAAGAAATTGATCAATGGTGAAGGGGAATGAGGGGTTGAGGGAATGGACAAAACCTTTTTTTAAAAGGTTGTACACTGAGGACTCTCATTGGAGGCCTATGTTTGATGGGACGGAGTTCAAGAAGTTGGACAAACATGACAAACCGCTTCTAGATCAAGAATTTTCAGAGGTGGAAATCTTGAAAAGCCTTATGCAATACCCAGGACCAAATGGTTTTAACATGGATTTTCTTTAGAGTTTTTAGCACATAATAAAAGGTGACTAACAACCACTTTAATGAATTTCATGACCTGGTCTTTTCCAAAATTTTAACTCTACTTTCTAGTGATCATCCCAAATATTAAGGAGGCAACAAGTATCAGGGATTCCATGTGTCAGTTCAGTGGGTTGTGAATACAAACTCATTGCAAAAGTCCCAGCGAGAAGAATGACTAGAATGGTAAGGGTGGTGGGGAGTGTCAACATGATTTATGGGGTAGCAAACAAATGTTGGGTGCAGTTTTGATTGCTAATGAGCTGGTAGATGACTTGTTCCTATTGTTGACTTGTTCCTATTGTTGACTTGTCCCTATTGTTGACTTGTTCCTCTGCTCATGTGTCTATCTTTGAACCCGCTTCAACACATGTCCATCCTAGCACGCTTTCACTCTTTCTACATGTGCCTGTGTGCATAAAAGCCAACCCTGATGCACTATCTCCTATGCTCTAATTGGTTCTTTTTCATGGCCTTCATCACCACATAGCTAACACTGACTGTCATTGCTGACTCCTTCAATATACTCAAATTCTCAATCCACAGCCTTAGTCGCCAGGATTCTTGTTGGACTTTCTGTTCTTAGATCCTTGCAGAAGGATAACCTATAACCATTCTGGAAAAGATGCCAAAAATAGAAAGATGATTTTGTCTTTCAACACCACTGCCTAAACCAGAAACGTCCTCATCAATCAAATGGTATGAGTTCCAAAATAGCCAAAAAGAATAGATTGAATGGAAATTACTTAACTAATCCCAATTTATTGAAAAATATTTTAAGAGAAGGAAAACACAGTCTTCTCAAAGAGACGGGACTAAAGGAAGGAAATCCAACCTTCGATGCATGACATGAAGCAAATTCAATGATCATGTCATGGTTATGGAATTCAATGAATCATACAATCAGTGACACATATATCCTTTATCCACAGGTAAGGAAATTTGGAATACTATTTGAGAGACGTATTTTAAGACTCGTTATGCAACACAAATGGACAAGATTAAAGTAAAACTAGGAAGACGAACAAAGTGGTAAAATTATTATCAAGTACGGAAATCTATTATAGATCCTATGGGAAGAACTTTACCATTATCATTGCACTTAAACTAGGGGCAAAAAAAAATTGCCATGGTTTTGTAGCATTTTATTGAAAAGATCAAATTATCAATTTCTTGCATGGCTCAACATTGAATTTGATCAAAGCAAGGTCCATATCCATGCAAGGAACAGTTAGCATCTTTAAATGAAACTATTCTTGTTTTTTGAGCCAAGAAGAGTTTCACAGGGTTTATGCTGAAACCTAATGTCCTAGGAGGTTCAATAATGGTGATGAAAACAAAAAGATTTTCAACACAGAAAGATGGGAGGACAAGTTTGTCAAGATCCTCATGAAGGTATAACAAGGATCGTCCCTCTGTATTTATTGCAAGAAATCAAGACATCCTAAAAAGAAGTATTAGAACTCAATGGTAAGCCATCAAGCTGAGTATGCGGTCAATGAGGAGGATAGCAGAAAAATTGTACTAACTCAACTTCATCATGAATCAAGAGAAGTTTTTAGACATGATTGGGTTTGATAAGTAGAAGATCAAGAAAATAAGGGGCCTTCTAGAATCAAGCCTAGAGGTGTATGTTTTGCTTGCACTCTCAAGTAATTTTTCCATTTCTTAATTAATGATTAACTATCAGAGATGAACCAATTAGAAACTTATAGATTATAGATTCATAAGCCTGATCTAAAACCAGCAAATTATCTCATCCTGTAAGTCTTTGGACTGCCTTCGTCTGGATCCATGGAAAAATTGCTTGCACTCTCAAGTAATTTTTCCATTTCTTAATTAATGATTAACTATCAGAGATGAACCAATTAGAAACTTATAGATTATAGATTCATAAGCCTGATCTAAAACCAGCAAATTATCTCATCCTGTAAGTCTTTAGATGCACGGGGTATCAAGTGTATATTCGTCGATTATTCACCAATCCAAAAAGGGTATGAGCATTACCATCCACCAACCATGAAATTTTTTGTCTTATATCTATATCACTTTTGAGTAGGAAAAGACTTTGTTTTACTTTTCCACTAGCAAAGTCCCCATGCCACTCCACATGTATCACTTATCATATCACCTCTATATGTGTCAACATCCTCGCCCATTCACACCAAACCTATTAGAGAAAATATTGAACGTTGTGACATAATTAGATGTGTTATTTGAAAAATTCTCACCTTCAAATTGGAGCTTTCTACTTAGTTTAAACAATGTTCAAATATTCTCCATATTTTATTTGATATTGTTGACTAAAATATTCCGCTGCTTCATTAATTAAGATATTTTTTTCTTTATAATGACATAATAAATTAATAGAATCAATTAAAATCTTTACAATAATGTAAATTTTTTTATTCATAAAGAGAAATTTTATATAAATACTCTACTTGTAATCTCACGAGTGTATGAGATAATAAAGTTAATATTTTTTCCTCTAAAATCTATATGGTATCAAAGACAAAATAAAATTAT
Organism: Carica papaya; assembly: GCF_054855325.1. NCBI lineage: Eukaryota > Viridiplantae > Streptophyta > Magnoliopsida > Brassicales > Caricaceae > Carica > Carica papaya. The sequence continues at coordinate 10,571,712 of NC_142310.1, forward strand.
TTTTAATATTTTAATTTCAAAATTTTTTCCAAACTCTAAATAACAAAATAGACTTAGTTGGTACCCACTTATCAAGATCTAATCTCATCGCCACTCCCAACAAAGTCACAGCCTCACCGCCGACCTGCTCTCCGACTTAGGTGACCATCTCCAGAGTGAGTGAGCCACATGCGCTGCAGAATCGAACGGATCCGGCCCGAATCGCGTTGTATTGCCGCGAGAAAAGTCTGATCAGGACAAATCCAACCTTGTCACACGAATTCGACGCGAATTGCGCCTCCCGGCTCCTACCTTCACGCGGCTGCCACGTTTTCGGCCAATCTACTAATCAAAGCCTTCCATCGCACTGTTCAGGCCATTCCAAGCACAGAATCGACCTGATCTGGCCCTTCTGCAAGTCGAGTTGCCCTTATCTGCTCCATCCGCACACTAAGTCATGCTGCATCCGCCGGTCATAACCTTTCGTCACACTATTCTGACCTTCCGCGCATGGAGACGTCCAGATCTAATCATTCTACACATCAGGCCATTCTAATCTGTTTCGTTTTCGCCCTAAGCCGAGCCGAGCGAGCCAATCTGATCCGTGCTGCATCTGCCATCATTTCCTCGCCAAACTGGGTTGTTTCTAGTCACCGCCTCCAGGCTTGCAACGGTTGTTTGGTCTTCATTGGTGTTGGTCAAATGGTGCATTCTACCTTGCTGTGATTAGTTACTGAATGTTGTACTGCCCTTAACTCTAGTTACTTTAAACAATGATAAAAGCAAAGAAATTAATTGTTTCTAGTTCAAATTACCCTTCATCAACTATTGGAATCTTTTCAAACAAGAAGATTCAAATCCTGAAACGTATCATATCTCAATTTAACCATTTATCAATCATTGATACATCAAAAGTGGTAAAATCAAGTATTACTCATCTCCCTGATATTTCCAATACCAATATTTGGATTGTAAACTATATAACTAACAAACACATGGCAGACTCTTCAGTCCTTCATGTACCTATTTTTTCTTATAATTTTTAATCCATCGGTCCCATCACTAGAGATCTTAACTATAAAATTAATTTTTTTCTTAATTATTATATCCTTCAGCATCTCAAATAGGGAAGACAATTGACACTGATAGACTGCAGGACGGCTTATATGTTTTGAATAGAAGTCAAAACACGGATTCTTTATTTTGTGATGTATGTAAGTAAATTAAACATAAGAGTTCCTATCATGTGAATAATCATAAAAATCTTACCCCCTTTTATGACTATCCACTCTCATGTTTGGAGACCTACTCAAAACACCTCTTTATCTGGTCATAAATAATTCGTTTTTTTATTGACTGTTGTACTAGATTAACATGAATTTATCTGTTGAAAACAGAAAGCGATGTGTTTTCATACTTTCAGTCATTTTATAAAATGATATATACACAATTTGATACTAAAATTAAGATTTTAATAACAGACAATGGTACATAATATATAAATGGTGTATTTCGTACCTACTTAAAGTCTAATGAGATAATCTATTAGATGAGTTGTATCTATACCAGTGAATAAAATGGTATTGCTGAAAGAAAAAATAAACACATATTAAAGGTAACTCGGTCTCTTATGTTCACTATGAATCTACTGAAAAGTTACTGGAAAGATACAATTCTTATAGTTACTTATCTTACGAACAGAATGTCTTTGAAAACTCTCGATTTTAGAAGTTTTTTAGAAGTTTTACAAGGAAAAAATTCATATATTGTTCCCCCAAATATGTTTGTTTTGTCTATGTTAGAAATGCATGCAAATTGGAACCCCACATCCTTAAATGTATATTTTTTTGATATTCCACTACTCAAAAAGGTTACAATTATTTTTATCCCTTTTGTGACTATGGACGTTACTTTTAGAGAATCCGAGTTTTATTTCAATCCAAACCCAACATATTTTCAGGGAGAGAGTGAGAAAGAAGAGATTATTCTCAGTTTGTTAACTCTTGACATATTAACTCTTGACAATTATATTCACGAGGAGAGTACCGCGCAAGGTCTCATTCAAGAAGATAATGTGGGGCGCCCATATAAACTAGACTTAAAGAGATATTTAAAGAATAATAAGACATTAAAAGTCATCGTGCAGTTTAACTCAAGTCAAGAATATTCCTCAATTCCTGAAAAAAATAGTGAGTTAACTTTACTTTGTGATTTATCTGATAATGTGGATAAACTCGTTGGTCTTACAAAAGGAGTCAAGTCTTGCACTAAACATTCTATATCTAATTTTGTTTCTTATGACTTTCTATCTCCCTCCTATATAACTTTCGTTTTATTTCTTTTCTCTGTGTATATTTCAAAACTCTAGGGGATCTCAAATGGAAGAAAGTCATGATTGAAGAAGTAAAAATTTTAACAAAGAATGAAACCTAGGAGCTTATTTCACCTCCATCAGGAAAAAAGATGTTTCATTGCAAATAGATGTTTACTGTAAAACACAAAACAGACAGGTCAATTTAAAGGTATAAAGTTAGATTAGTGGCTAAAGGGCTTACTCAAACCTATGGAGCGAACTATCAAGAGACATTTGCATCTGTCACGAAAATGGATACAATCAGAATATTATTATCTTGTGCAACCAACTTTGATTAAGACTTACAATAGTTTGATGTGAAAAACATCTTCCTCCATGGAGACTTAGAGGAAAAGGTATACATGCATATTCCCCATGAATTTGAAGATAAAAGAACACAAGAGAATGTTTGTAAATTAAAGAAAACCTTATACGGATTGAAGTAGTCTCCAAGAATATAGTTTGAAAGATTTAGAAGAGTTATAATTTCTCTTAAATATCAACAAAGCAATAGTGATTATACCATGTTCAACAAATATTATGAAGGTAAGGTCACTATTCTCATTATTCATGTAGATAATATTGTTGTGACTAAAGATAAAGCAAGGGAAATGACTCGATTGAAAGAATTTCTTATTTAAGAGTTTGAAATAAATAATTTATGAAAACAGAAGTACTTATACCGAATTGAAGTTGTCAAATCTAATAAAGAGATCTTCATTTCTTAAAGAAAATATATCATAAACTTATTAAAAGAAACTAATATAATGGGCTGCAACCCGGCAGAATTTTCTATTGAAAGCAATTATAAAGTACAAGTGGAAATCGATACATCAGTAGACTTGGGGAGATATCAGATATTGGTTGGAAGACTCACTTATCTCTTACATACCAGATCTAATATAGTATATACAATTAGTCTGGTGAGTCAGTACATGCATGATCCTTGAAAGCCTCATTTAGATGTCGTTTTTCGCATATTGTGATATTTAAAATTTATACTAATAAAATATCTATTTTTTTCCAAAAATAGTCACTGTAAGATAGAAACATTTACAAATACTGATTAGGCTAGATCACCAAATGATAGCAAGTTTACTACTGGTTATTGCACACTTGTGAGAGACAACCTGATTAATTGCAAAAGTAAGAAGTAAAATTTAGTTGTTCATTCCAATGCTATAGCAGAATATAGAGCAATAACCCAAAAAATATGTGAATTATTATATTTGCAACAGCTAATGAAAGAAATAAAATTGTTCAAAGAAAATACCATATTCTTATTTTGTGACAATAAAGCAACCATTAACATAGCCTATAATCCAATTCAACATGATCAGACAAAACCTATTGAAATTGATTAACACTTCATAAAAAATAAAGTGGTTGATGGCTTCTTATTCCTATATCATGTGTCTATTAATAAACAGGAGGCAGATGTTTTCACTAAAAGATTTCGCAACAAATCTTTCCATAACTTAGTTTACAAGTTGAACATGTGTGATATTTTTTGCATCAACTAGAGGGGAGTATTGACTAAAATATTTCATTATCTCATTAATTAAGATATTTTTTTCTTTATTTTTTGTTGTTGAAAGAACAGTATAAAATGTATTGATACAGGTGCCAAGGGGGCACCGCCCATGTACAAAATTTATAAATCGATAAATATATTTATAATAGAAGCAAAATCAAGATTACTATCAATATCATGTTCAAGTATGGTAGAGCCAAAATAATGAAATCAATGGTTTTTTAAAAGTGTTGAATTCTAATTCTTTTCCGTCAAAAACACGCTTGTTTGTTTCCTTCCAAATGACCCAGATTATTGTGACGGGGATGATGTAATTAATTAGTAAAATCAATTAAAATCTCTACAACAATATAAATTTCCTTATTCGTATATAGAAATTTTGTATAAATAATCTACTTGTAATCTCATAAGTATATGAGAAAATAAAGTTAATATTTTTTTCTCTAAAATCTAAAGAGATACTATTTTATAAGAAGTGAAAACATGCTACGAGATAAGAGATGCAGGCACTAGAGAAGAACAAAACATAAGAAATTGTACAATGAAGTACAAGTCAGATGACTCCTTATAAAGATGTAGGCCAAATTCATGGCAAGTAGATATACATAAACCGATGGTATGGACTATGAGGAGATATTTGCTCTAGTAAAAAAAACGAATACTTGTAAGAGTTTTCTTGTCATTTGCAGGTAACTTTGATTAGTATTTGAAACACTTAGATGTTAACAAATGTTAACTCAAAGAAAGACATATACATAGATATCCTATGGACTTCAAGAGAAAACTAAGAGACAATAAGGTGTGTTCATTAAAGAAAGCATTACAAGTTCTAAAGCAGTCCCTGAGGCTTGGTTTGGAAGACTTGCCAAAGCAATGTATGGATATAGTCAGGAAGATCATACACTCATAAAAACAATAGAATTCATGGGGAGTCACGGCTCTCATGGTATATGTTTATAACCTGATTGTTGCAAAAAATAATGAGAAAGAATAAAGCATTAACAAGCAACTAATTAGAGAATTCGTGATAAAATAACTTAAGAGATGAAGTAATTTCTAGAAATTGAAGAAGCTTATTGTTGAAAGGCATCTCCATCTTGTAGTAGATATGTGAAATCTCCTAAGGGAGATAGGATAGTTAGCTTGTAAACCAATTTTCACACCAATTGAGCAAAATCAAAGGCAAATGAAGATTCAACTATGGGCAAAAAGATGTACTAGAGAATGATAAGAAAAAAACATGTATATTTTGCTCATACAAGACCAAACATTAGATATATCATGAGTGTTGTTAGCCAATTCATGCGTAAACCAATAAAAGGTTCAATTTCATTCTCTTTATAGAATACTAAATTATGAAAAAGCTAATCATGGAAAAGGAATTCTACTCAAAAAGTACACTAGATTGGTCTCTAAAGCATACACTGACATAGATTATGCATATTCACTAGTTGATAGGCAATTTACTATAGTTACTATACTTTCCTTGAGAACAATCTTGTAGCCTAGAGGAACACGAAGCAAAATGTGGTCACTAGATCAAATACAAATGTAAACTTTAGGGCAATGGCATATGGAGTGTGAATTATTACGACTTAAGATAGTTTTGAAGTGTTTAAGAACTAGATAGAATTATTTGGCAAAAACTAGTACGCCATTGACGTTACTCATGATCAAATGCAATAAAGCATCGAAGACATAGATAAACACTTCAAAAAAGAAAAGTCAAATAGGAGATTGATTTGTACTCTATAAGTCTCAACTAATGGCCAACAAGTACGTGTACTAACAAAGTAACTCAACAATCGGCATTGCAAGGACCTATCTACAAGCTGGGAATAAAAGATGCTCATTTATCAATTTGAGGGAAAGTGTTGCAAAATCCCTCAATCTTCTATCTCAATGTTAGGAAATTAAACTTATTAATAAATGGGACACTAGTTAGGGAGTCCCACTAATACAAAGATTTAATTTTATCTTATTTCGTTTGCTAAAGTTATTTTCTTCTATTTTCTCTTTGCATCAGCTATATACACCCACGTATGTATTCCTTCTCAATAACAAGAAATTTAATTTTTGAAATTTCACAAAAAGCACTATAAATACCTTTCTAGTATCAGTTTTTAGGGAGGCCAATTATTCGATAACTAGTTCCTTGAGAATTTGCTTAGTTTTCTAATTGTATGATGTAATAAAATACTCAAGTGTGATACTTAAAGAATCCTTAGACATAATATATAAGAAATTTAAGGTGTGATAACTACCTTCTATCTCAAAATTTTTAAGTACACAAATTAACCTTAATTTATCCTATAATTTTCCTAGAAGCTCCTTACTTCTCTGAGGAAGCTCCTATTAAATAATTAATACACCATTCAGGTAAAAAGTCCATGATGGTAACAGAACTCTACCTTGAAACTACAACAACAACATCAGGAAACTTGCTAGTGTTCCGCTCAGCATTTCGACTGTATATCTCAACCGAACCATTCTCCATGTAATGTATCTGCATAAAATGAGTGAAAGAAGCCACATGTATAGCAGCAATTATGGAAATTAGATACCAAATATCTAAGACAATAGCACCACCTGTGCACGTTCTCCATCATACTTGTATTCACATGTGTATTCCATGTCCTGGAATTTATTTACGATTTCTGCTACACCTTTGGTTGGTTTCGCAAGCATTGGTCCAACTGGGATGCCCAACGTAAAGTTGCATGTCTTTGCTAGATTCCACACCCCACCGCTAAGAAGTGCAGGGACAATTTTGTCGTAGACGGGAAGGACAGAGTACACTTGTTTAACAATCTTTGCAGCCTGCATAGACATTTATGATATACTTATGATGTTTTACAAAGAGAGCTTGAACACAATACCAGGTAAAAATTTATCAAGAATTAAAATTGGAGATCCTCTATCTCAATAATTAAATCAATAGCTTAATATTTGTATAATCATTACATGAATAGTTTGAATAGCAACTAAGCTAGGGTACTTTATTTTGGACATCAAGCATAATCAGAACAGAATACTTTAGTCTACCTAGGAAATAAGCTAATTGATTTGATGACTTATAATAGATAATAGAAAATAACTAGATAGGAAACATAATAAACTCATACCAAAAACAAGCCTACAAGCAATAGTTTCCAAATAATCTAAATATCATTAATAATACATATGTGTTATAATTACATAAATATGTTTCACTAAATATCTAATTAGGATCTTCTTGGTCTGTATCATTCTACCCCACTTTGTGAAAACTTGAGCTCAAGTTCTATAATGTTGAAGTAGAAAATAAAAAAATTGTCAGGATTGTATCAAGTGGAGGTTTAGCATCATGAACAGAATTAGTTTTTGGCAAAACACTTGGTTAAGCGAGGGATCACTCAAAGAATAGTTTTTCCATATCCATGCTATTGCATAGAACAAGAATTCTTCAGTTTAAAAATATTTAAAGATAATTGAAGGGAGAGAGGAAAAGGGAGTGGCATGTGGAAGTTACGAGAAATCTCAATGATTAGTAAATTATCAATTGTAAGACTCTCCTTCATATGGTCTCACTCGCCTCAATTAACAGAAGTAATAAGCAACCAATTTGGAGACTTAATACTAAAGGTTCTTTCTCGATAAGGTCTTTCCATAATTATTTAATTAAGAATATAAGGAGACAAGTTTATCTTTTCAACAGATCTGGAAGACTAATGCTCCACCAAGAGTTGCTTTATTTGCGTAGGTTGGCAATAATCTTGGTGCTTGTGAAGTAACGAATATTATCATACTTTTTATTTTCAAAAAAAAAAAAACTAAGATTTGTCTTCCAAACAATTAAAAGCTTGTAAAACTTGAAATTTTCTTGAGAAATCAAGGTGCTTCCAAGCTCATGGATTTCAGAGGAGTAGACGACCAATTAGTCATGACAAAATCAACAAACAGAATTATTATTTGTTTTTGAAAATATAAATGGAAGAATTGTTAAACTCTGACTATCAATAGTTGCGATAAAAAGAAAAAAGGGTATAGTTTCTTCAAGTATGGCTTCTTTCTTCTTCATGAAATTCCAATCAACTAGAATATCCTTATGCTCAACATGGCAATGTCTTTGCTTGCTACTAAATCGAAAGACCCACACTCAATAGCTCAAGCTTATTGGCCGCCACTAAACCAAAATCTTCTACAAGCTTATTTGCATAGGTTGGCAATAATCTTGGTGCTTATGAAGTAATGAATATTATCATACTTTTTATTTTCAAAAAAAAAAAACTAAAATTTATCTTCCAAACAATTATAAGCTTGTAAAACTTGAAATTTTCTTGAGAATACAAGATGCTTCCAAGCTCATGGATTCCAAAGGAGTAGACGAACAATTAGTCATGACAAAATCTACAAATAGAAGAATTATTTGTTTTTGAAAATACAAATGGAAGAATTGTTAAACTCTAACTTTCAATAGTGGCTATAAAAAGAAAAAGGGGTATAGTTTCTTCAAGTATGGCTTCTTTCTTCTTCATGAAATTCCAATCAACTAGAATATCCTTATGCTCAACATGGTAATGTCTTTGCTTGCTACTAAATCGAAAGACCCACACTCGATAACTCAAGCTTATTGGCTGACACTAAACCAAAACATCTTCTACAATCTCTTTTACTATTTCAGTTATCTCATTTATGTTTATAACTTCGAGATTGATCATTAAGTTGTTGCACCTTTACAAAATTTTGCTCACTATCCAATTCGTTTACCTTTTCATCCTTTGGTATCATGTTATACTAAAGTTTTAGATATACTAGGTTCTTGTGTAATAAAATATCCAAGACTTGCTTAGCCTAAGTGACTTTCAATCATTGGTTTAAACATGTCAATTTTATCACTTAATTCCTAGACAACTAATTTTAAATCCTCGATATCAACTTTGAAAGGATATAAATTGCACATTCTTCCTGTGATTTCTTTTCTCTTGCATTTTTTTTAGATAAATAGTATATATTGACAAGATATCAAAATCGGGGATACACCTATGTACAAAAGATTTACAATAATATTAGTGTATTTATAACATTCCTAAAATTCACATCACTAATAATCTAATAATCTAATAAAATAAACCCAAAATAGTAAATTCACATATCTTTTAGTCTATAAATGCTACTCTTAATATTATTAAAATCTCTACCATTTCTCTCTTTCCAAAGAACCCAAAAAACAGTCAAAATGATTAAATTTTTAATATTTCTTTTTATACTTAAGCTGTCTCAACCCCAAATTTCCCCACCAACTGAACCAGCAATTACCCATTCAATCCCCAAAAGGCCATATACCATACATCAAAGGCTGTAGGCAGTAAGACACCACAGCAGAAGATGATTACAAGTTTTCTCCGCCTTCAGACAGAAATAGCAGCTGTTCACCAAAATCTAACCTCTAATTCTCACCTTGTCAAGCGTTAAAATTCTCTCCCAGCAAGCCTCCTAAGAGTTCAAATTTGGAGACGCTTGTTTCTCCTACTTTAGACCTTGGAAAATAATATTAAATTTCTATCTGATAACAACTATCATGTAAGGAATATCCTTAGAGAATCCCATGTCCAAATAGCCATATTGATCAAAAAATTCCTTTAAATCGTTTGTGCCTCATCCTTTGTAACTGAACTAGTTGCCTTTTGGAATGTAACAAAGAGACATAATTAACTCCATTCATGTTTGAACCTGTCCAAAATCCCTCTTTTATGAGAAAGAACATATTTATGGGGGCAAATTCAAGCACATTTTGTCCGACTTACCTTAAACAAAACTCAAAATCAGCAACTGTTTAAAAATTATCAGTAAAATTGCAAAGTTTGGCTCAAATTAATTTAAAAGCACCTCAGCTCAAAATTTGAATCAACTCCAAGAATGGCTAGGCTTCAAAAATGATTCCATTCTAGAGATGGCTCAATTCTAGAAACAATTCGACTCTAGAAAAAAACTCAGCTCATAACAAGATTAAAACTCCAAAATGATGCATTCCAAAACGACTCGACTATAGAACAGCTTGCAAAATCTCCACTCACATTTTTCAGCTTGTGATGATCATGTGCAGTCATCTGGTGGCCATTGGCCTTCGAGGTTTGGGCTATTGATGTGTCCATTGACAGTTTTCTAAATGCCTAACAATGTCAAGTTCTGGAAAGAAAATGGCTATTTAGAGTTGTTACTAGCAGGTAAGGAAAACTCTAAAGAATTGAGGATTGAGAACCAATGGAAGGTTGATGGGGAACCTCTAATGCCAATGACGAGGGAGGTGTCAACCACCTCCTAACAATGGTCGACGGACATGTGTAGCCAAAGATCTAGGTTAGTTTATGTGCCTTATTGATACAACTAACTTCTACATTACGGTTTTTTTTAAGTAAAAGTACAATATTAACAAGTACCAATGGAATACATCCCATTTATAAAAACTTTACAAGTTCATCAATATATCAATCAAGCCCTCAAAATACTCACTAGTGTAAGAAGAATGACCATTAATGAAAAAACATTGGATTTGGAACCAAGTATCTTTAATCCTATCAAAAGACTATTCAACATCCTTAAAAGTTCTTCTGTTCTTTCTTTCAATTAAACCTAGTGTAGCCAGCCGCATGAGACTCAAATCCTTGTTGTAGCTTTTATCCCCATGAATGTCTTTCCAGACCTATATCTCCTCTCTAACTAACCAACCATAGCCCACCTTATCCCCGCATAAGACTATAAGCCAAACACCAAAGTCAGTAGAAAACAGGGCATGAAAGGAGGTGGTTAACAGACTCTCCGTGTCTCTTACATAAATAGCATCTATTCATGATGACCTTCCCCACCTTAATCAAATTGTCTATGATAAGGATACATTAAACAATGCTACTTTAGAAGATGCTTTGACTTTCCATATCAGTTTCCATGGGAAAACTTCTATGATACTTCCACTTGCGGCCAGATGGGAGTGATAAGGTTTTAGAGAGAAGGTCCCTTTTGGCTTAAGTCTCCAACCTGGTTTATCCATTTCTTCAGAAAGTCTTCCTCATCATAAACATTGGATTAAGCTTGCATACTCGTTTACCTCTCAATCATCAAGGTCTTTATTCCGATCCACCGTCCAGACTTCATTACCCTTGGATATGAGAAAGAATTTTCTCATCATTGCCTCTATGATCCAAGCTAAAGAAAAGATCCAAGGGAAAAGATGCTCTAACTGATATGATCCTAGACGACATGGAACATTCAAGGGACTACTCCATCCATCCAAGCCATGGCATGGGCTGTCCAGGTGAGCAAGCAAGCGGCCAAGGATGTCCAACAAATGATCCTTGCAGTTTGGACCCTAAAGTGCCCACACATAAACCCCAACAAGGAAAACAAGGTTTGCACATGACGAATGATGGACTTGGGCCACTTGGGAAGAGTATAATGATGCCTAATTGATCAATCACAAGAGCTCAGTAAAAAACTCAAGCAACCATTCCAATTATTTGTCTAAGAGTGGATCCACGAAGAAGCAAGCTTGAAACCAAGAGAGAAGCCCATAAAATAGGAGGTTGGGGCCCAAAGATAAGCCTTGGCCATGCATCCTCCTACAAGTTAGGACACATGACCGAGATTTAGGAGAGTTCCGCCTGAGAAGAAAACTCTCTCCCATGAGGAATTCTTCCCATCTCTTCCTCTCTTGGTGGCATTCAGCCTTGGGATTCATAAAGCAACTGGGAATTGTGGCAATTTTATCCCAAGAATGCCAATTAGCCTTTTAAGAATCCTATTTAGATTTCTTGTTTCATAAATCAATATTTTAAAAAAGTCTAAAGCATGTCTGAAGTAGGAAAGCTTAAAGAGATAAGGATTCCTCTTCATGGCCGATTCCCACAAGAAAAAAGAGTTGGTTTTCTATTCAAACATAGCTAAAATTTTTATCATCTTCAACACAATTTCTACTTCAAATATTCATTAAATAATGAGAGTCCAATCCGATCCAAGTGTCCAAGATAAAGGCAAAGATGCATTCGGCCATAATCAAGACTCCATTCAAGAGAGAAGAGTTTTATTTCATTTATGATTATGAGTCTTCAATTTAATTTTTTAATTAGAATTCTAGATAAGGTTGTATTTCAAGTTTTCCTAGGACTTAATTCTCATTTTTACTCATATTAATAAGGCTTATGAGTATATAAAGGCCTTACTATGCAGGTTGTAAAATTTCAAATTTATTTTCAATCTTTAGCTTTTGGCTAGTGTGAGGCTCTTTGGGAGGTTTTCTTCAACCGTCTCGTTGAGTGAAAAATTGTTTCTATTTATTGAGACAACTCTCAAGACGTCTTCTCAATTCTATTTATTTTTCCAATTACCATTGTTTGCAGTCACAGATTGGTTGTGGATTAAGTAGGGAACGTTTATTTAGAGATTAAGTTTTGACATGTTAAATTATGTGTGGGGGTTTTGGATGACACTTCTTAATCTTGAGTTCCGCATCACTAACCATCTTCTATCCACTCGTAGAATCTCACCTTCTGACCCGTACCAACCGTCCATGCCATAAATTTTTGGAGCTCTTTTTTCTCATATCAATCTTCTTCCATGACCCGACACCATAAGAACTTCTTGAATTTCTAGGATCCCACCCTAATTTGTCGATACCAAACTCCGTTGTGATCACTCTCCACCACAAACTATTCCCTCCATAAATTTTCAAATTCACTTTCCTTGTAATATTTAGTTGAACTAAAATTGATCTGATACCTAGGCCACCCTTATCATACGGATCTTTAATTGACTTCCATTCAACTAAGTGAAAGGTCCTCTTCTCATTTGTGTCACCCAATAAGAATCTAAATTGGATATTTTCAATTTCTTTATCATGCTCTTTGTAATAGTCAAAATTATAGGTAGGGAGATTGGTAAGTCCGCTCTCAATGAGAGTCATCTCCCCCAAACTGCTACTCTAGCTTTAAATTTTTTGACAATGGGGTCCCAGATGGTTATATATTTGAATTTAGCACCAAAGAATAAATTCTACATTTCATAGGAAAAACAGCCCCTTTACATCCCAAAATACTAGTCAAGTTGATCGACCCTCTTGTCTCCTATCCTAACAAGTTATGACTTTGATATGTTGATCTTGAGACTAAACATGCTTGAAAGCATAGGAGCACATATCTAATTTTGAATAAAAATTACAACTCAAGCTTGAAAAATAGTAGCGCATCATCTAAAAAAAGGTGGATAACCTCCTTACTATCACTATTTCCCTCCACTGTCAAGTTCCTGAAAACCTGGTTGTCTCTAGCTCTCTTAATCGGTCTATTTAAGATCTTCATTACAATAATAAAGAGATGTGGGGAGAGGGATCTCCCTGCCTTAGGCTCTTTGATACCTTAAAGAAATCTGGAGGGCCATGATGACTAGAGCTGCAGAGGTGAAAGTCAGTGGATACAAGTCTTTATCCATGAATGCTATCTAGGGCAAAAAAACCCATCCTAAATAATATATACGGCAAACAGCTCCAAGACTCATGATTGCATGCCTTCTCTATATCTAGCTTGTAAATCAAATCACCCATTCAACTCTACATCTCAATAAGCTATCTACCACTTCATTATCAACCACAATTGCATCATGTGTTTGTCTTCTTTCTACAAAAGCATGTTTAACGTGCTCCTAAAACCCTCCCCACCACTCTATTCAAGTTTTCTCAGAAAGAGTTTCGACAAGATTTTGTAAATGTTGGCCATGAGCTTCTCACCACTGACCATGTTTATGTTTTTTTTGGGCTATGGGATTATAAAGTTTGGGGCATAAAAATATAGTCTAACAAATTGAAATTACACTCTCATACCAAATGATATAGAACAAAGAGAACTTGAAAACAACACTCACCAAAACATTATTAAAAACCAAAAGTGAAGCTCTCATATCTCATTAGTTAAATCAATAACTCAATATTTATATAACAACTAAGTTAAAATATCCTAGTTATAGACACTAAATATAATAAAATAAGAACATTTTAACTCTACCTAGGAAATAAGCCGAATAAGAAGATGAGCTAATTAATTGAATTATCTATGATAGAGAATAATTAAATAGAACTCTTGCTAAATAGGAAATGTAATAATAAATTCATACTAACAATAAGCCTATTGGTAAAGTTCTTAAAAAACCTAAAACCCTTAATAACATAATTTCAATTGCACAAGTATGTCTTAGTATTGACTACGCCTCAACTTGGGATCTTTTTATTCCACATCAATTTATTTCCAAGAGATATTTCAAACAGAACATCAAGAATGAAAAGAGAGACAACAAATTCTTAAACGTTATGGCATATGTGCTATTTTAACCAAAAAGCACTCTCATCAAAAGCAATCATGTATTCAAAATGATGCTCAAAACCCTGAAGTACCTAAAGATGCATATAGGAGCAAAAATTCCATGCGCTTTGATAAGTAAAAGTTAGAATTAAATGTCCATAGCATAAACTAAAATCATTGTTTTAGTACATAGGTTTGTTGCATTTGATTAGATATTACGTAACACAACAATGAGAGGTTGATCTTATGTTGCACAATGAAATGGGGTTTAGAGAACAGAAAAAAAAATTAAGAGAAAAGAAAAAGATAAATCTAATCAATAATCACAAGGTTTGCAAACAAAACCAAAATCACAGTGAAAGGGGTTGTCACGATCACAATTATGATTACATTTACAGGTTTTTAAGCACTCAACTCAATTAGTGAATACCAATACGCTTTATTCATCAATAGTCTGTCTAACTACCACCAATCACCCATGTATTTATAAGGTTAGATGGTCCCTCATCATAATCCAATCCCGATTATACAAGAATATATCAACCTTCTACTCAGCCTAAACAAATATCAAATTTTCTCCATATTTTTACTGGATACCATCAAGAAGTCAAGACGGTCTTAGCACTTCAATAGGGAACTGAAACAGCAAAAAGAGAACAGGATGACAAAAGCAATTTCGAGTCCACCATCACAGTTGGCATATCCTGGTAGATAACATAAGATAGAATAGCATCATTATTTCACCTAAGAAAACAGCTAACCTCTTCTAAAGGAGACTGAACATTGGGAGGTGGCCTAGAATGTTCTTCATTATACACAGCAGCTTGTCCCAATGCAGCCAAAAGAGTCTGCTCCGCTAAACCTATTCGCAACTTTGCCTGCAGAGGAAATCCAGGAAAAGCTCAAAAGGAGCCAACAAAGCTAATCTTAAAGTAATATCCAAGTTGCAACCTGAAGTAAACGAATTAAGTATTGAGGTTCACAGTCGGTAGCTGCAACAAGTAGTCCCTTAATGCGATTCTTTTTCTTCTCCTGACTATCCTTTCCAGCCTCCTATTAAGATCAATATACAATACGTGCAAGTTGTAAGAAAAACCAAAGATAAACATAATTAACAGTCTCGTATTTCAGGCACGAGTTCTCATTTCTTAACCAACTACGGAACCAAGAAATTGCATCATGCAATTGAATTGCAAAGAGGGAAAGAAATCACATATAGAAAAGATAACCTACCAGGAGTCTGTTTGCTCACATCATTAAAATTACATACTTGACCAATCAAAGAAAATCGATTGGCTAGAAGATCAACAGATTTAAAACTCATAAAACTTTGTGTTCTTTATCACTTCCATAAGCTATATAAATAAAAACAGCAACCTTGGAACTGTTAAATTTAACATCTTTCTTTCTTGCTGTTTTAAGTTAAGTCAAAATTTATAGTTCCATTAAAAATGCCCTCACCTAAAATGGTTAAAGTTTTGACGACCATTCATAGGATATGTGGAGATTGGTAAGGCAAAGAAATGAGTTGTGAGATTATCATAAAATTAGCCGGAAGTTCAGGTTTATGGATGAAGAAGACAAGATGCGACATGGTTACAATGGCACCAGTCCAGAAGGAACACGGTACACTGGTGCTTATGCAGTGTATACAATATTTCCGTGCTAACATCAGTTAAATCCACAACTATTTAAACAATAGTAATATCCACTTGTCTTTCTTGAAGAAGCCGCAACAATAATTTGTTCCACTATTTTGGTACATAACTGGACCTCTAAAAGGTACATTTAGCTGTCTTCAATCTCCCCAAGCAAACTGGCTTGGATAAGGACAATACATCCTAGGATATAGCTGTCTTCAATCTTCCTAGACAACTTTTCTTATTTTTGCACTCAAAAAAAAAAACTCTTATTTTGGACACCAACTAGAAACTGCAATAATAATAAAATTTCAAACGACTGCAATATCAAACACAAACAGGAAGGCCAGAGGAAGATAGTATAGAGAAGTACACCTAAATCAGTCCCCAATAACAAACTCTTTCCCCTTCAAACAAATTAGATAAAATTCTTAAATATGGTTTTAGAACAGTAAGTGATGAAGATAATGTACCTTAGCAATTAGCTGAAATGTTTCAAAAACTTTGGCAATCGTCAATGCGTCAGGCTTGCGCATCATAGATTGAGATGATCGGCTTGCTTTAGCTACAAGACCCAAATCTCCTAATTCCTACATGAACAAGAAGACCCCAAAACAAATGGAAATGACAAGCATGTATCCACCTCAAAATGATTGTATAGTCATTTTAGCAAAACATATGATGAATAAACAAAACCCGCCAGCAACAATCACCTTGTACTGCTTCTTAACCTGAGCTTCAGTTCTCCCAAACGCCTCCGAGAGCGCCTTGATAATGGACGCGTCCCCAATTCCCAGCTCCAACCCCTCATGAGCCGGGGCTACCTTATTGGCGGCAAGGTACACGACAGCCACCAGGTCCGCCGGAGTTGTATCAATCACGGTCCTCAACATATTGCATACAATGTCGGTGATCACAATCCGCCCTGTCTCGTTCGAGATCATATCAAAAGCCAACGAGAGGAAAAGAAACGGCACTCTCTCTCCCTTCCCCCAACACGCCACCTTTTTTGGGTCAAAATCAGCGGCCTTCTTCTTCAAAAGCCCCACTTTGCTCTTCAATTCCCCAATTCTCTCCTTCTCGCTCAATACCTTCTTTTGCTTGGCCTTTTCATGGTCTTGTTTGGCCTCATTTCCCGAATCTTGGGGCTGCAAAGATCGATTCGAATTGGGCTTTAGGGGAGCCTTAGCAGGTTTAACCGAATCCTGAGGCTTTTCACTGAGTAATGATGAATCGCTGGTTTCGATTGGATTAGGAATTTGGGTATCTAGGGTTTTGCGTTTCTTCGGAGAAGAAGAAGAAGACTGGGGTGGCGGCTTTTTTTTGGCGGCAGCGCGAGCTCCGGACATAAGTGCGTCGAAGGCGGACGGACGAGAAGACATGTTTCTGCGTGAGTGAAGGTTTACAACAATGAAAAAGGAAAGGGGTTTAAGAGAGAAGGGTTTATATGGAAGGGAGTGCAAAGAAAGAGGCTTTAGCGAATGAGAAGCTTTGTAGAGCAGAAAATTGCATGAACGGAAAGTTAACATCAAAGTTTGACGCAAGAACCAGCAAAGTGACTCAATGAGTGAGACGCTGAACGCTGCTTCCGGTGCAAGAGAGCGTCCAGGGAGATTAGAAAAATGGCGGGAATTTGGCGGGATTGTAATTGCTCTGTTTCTCTTTTCTTCTCACAAAATGTTCATATTTTATTAGATTTAGTCATAACATTTAAAAAATTGTAAAGTTTCAATCTGTGTATTAACTACATTAATTTTATGTTATAATTTTTTTAAATTAATTAATCAAAAATTTTTCTTAAACTATTTTTTTAAATATTTATTTTAAATTTTTCTATTTAAAAATTAAAAATAAATAAATATTTAAAACAAATTTAAAAATAAAAAGTTAGAATCAAATTATAATTAAAAAATATTATATATTAAATTATAGTCAGTATCAAAATTTAAAAAACTAATTTAATAATTAGTTTTTAGTTTTTGTTCGAAAATATACATACAAATATCAACCATCCAAATTTACAATATATTTATATAGGTGCTAATATTATTGTACAAAGATTTACCATATTTATATTAATCTAAGAATAATATAAAAATAAAGATTTAACACTTTATATTTTCATTATAAATAAAATAGATGTGAAATGGAAGTTAAGACATTCTTTTTAATAATTATTTAAAGAATCCCCTCTATAAAATAATTAAAACCTTGGCCAAAGATAAATATTTAGGATATAAAATGATTTTGAAGACGATATAACCACAGAAAATAAAATAAAGGGGATTGAACGTCCACAATAAGTCTAAAAATGATAATGAAGGCATCATGAACTAATATGCTTCACATGCACTTTATCATTGAAACAAATTTCAAAAGGAAAATGGAAATATCTAATATTGCCAATCATATCATAAAAATCTTGATTTAATCTCTGTAACGGCCCCGGAAATGTTAAAATGAAATGAGTATTTAAATATATCAAATGCGGAAGCGAGATCAAAATTTCAGTTAACATCCCTTACACGAAAAACCAGAAACGTACTTAAAATATAAAAGATTAAACTAACTAAGAGAGAAACTCGAAAATAAAACTATGAGTATGACTACAGAGTCTCTAGGTATCCCCTTCGTCATCCTCCTGCGGAACGGGCTCGGGAACCATGTCTTCCTGATCTGAAATGGTTAAATAAGGAGTGAGCTACACTAGCCCAGTAAGAACATCACGATATCTCACCGTCACGGAGGTAAAGGTGGGTAGAAAAACACAAAAGACCAATGGAGCATAATTTACAATAAAACCTTTTATCAATAATAAAACTTTTACCATCCACTTACCTTGGTGGAATTTATGAAAACAATATGAGAAAAACAATAACATCATCATAATCATTGAATAATCTAAGCTGTAAAACATAACACTTATCACGCCTCTTGTAATTCAATCATTGTACAACATATCCCTTTCTCATTTACCAGCCTACTAGTATCCGTGGGGGTCCATAGGGGTTCCGCTACCCGTTAACCTTTAACATTCATAATCAGTTTCCAGGGCCGTCCCCATACCCCGTCCGGTATGGGCGCCAAAACCATGAACCTCAATACCCCGTCCGGTATGAGGGTGAAACGGGCCGTCCCCATACCCCGTCCGGTATGGGCGCCAAAACCATAAACCTCAATACCCCGTCCGGTATGAGGGTGAAACGGGCCGTCCCCATACCCCGTCCGGTATGGGCGCCAAAACCATAAGATCTCCATACCCCGTCCGGCATGTGAGACCACAATCCCGGTAGGGTTCCCTACGGACCCGGTCCGTCCACCATCTTCCAGGATATCTAGTCAGGCTGACCCCCATAATACAATTATCAGTCTATACAATCTTTCATTTTCCTTTTCCTCAATCAACATCATCAATTCACATTTAAACAAGCAAATCGTAATTCATACCAACAGACAACATACAATATCAGTTTTTCAGTCATTCAACCCATAATTAATAAAAACGTAGTACATGCACACAAATCTGTAAAATGAACACATCAAACCTCACTTGCATTTAAAGCTGTAAACAGGCCAAATAACAGTACATCATCAATCACACTAGACTCAGGCTCCATTAGCAACCTTAAGCAATTTCACACATGCGTTAATTCAAGAAATACCGTTTTATCATTTTGAACTTTAATACCGTGATAGGAAATAGGGTGAGGGGTCCTTACTTGTTTTCGAGATCCGAATACGATTCACAGTGCGCCTGCAGGCCTTCCCTAATTTTCCCTGAATTTTTCCCGGGGAACTGAAACACACTAACAGTACCTGCACGTGTTCCAAAAAAAATCCAAATTAGGCCCAGGGCCCCTTTCGGCCCAAATCGCAACTCCGGCACGGCGGCTCCGCCGTGCTCCGGCGACGGCGCCGCCGCTGGCGGCGGCGAGCCGCCTCGGGTTGACTGTTTTCGGCCGTTTTCGGCCGAATTCGGCCACGCTCGCATTGATCCTTGTCAGAAAACAACCCTAGGGCCCTCGGGGGGCCAAAAAATCACGGAAAAACGGAGCTTACCGGCGGCAGCGCTCTCGGGTGCAGCGGCTCTCCGGCGAGGTTCGTGTTTTGGTGATTCGGCTCCGGTCAACCTGTAGAGAAAAGAATGGTGATCACGGTGATATAAAAATTGCATCGAACGGAGGCCGGGAAGGGCCTCGTCGGAGGCAAAAACCGAGAGGGGGCGCGGCGGCGCCGCTGGGCTTCGGCCGCGTATTCCGGCCGTTTGGCCGGGATTTCGGCTTCGATTTGGCCATAGGAGGAATCAGTGGGGAAAAACGAGTCGGGGGTATGAAATTTACCTCGATCGGCGGTCGGAAATTTCCCCGGTGCGGCGGCGACTGGCGGCGGGTGGCGGCGGTCGGCCTCTGGTTCGTCTTCTCCGGCGAGCGGCTGGCGGCTAGGGTTTGTGGTCTGGTGTGGGGGTTCTATTTATAGCCCCTTGCCTTTTGATCACAGCCGTTCATTTTGTTTTAATCTGGGCCGTTCGTTTTTGATTGAATCTGGGCCGTCCGTGCGATTGAATCTGGGCCGTCCGATCGCGTGATTGATCTGGGCCGTCGGATCGCACCCACGCGGATCGCCAACGTGGCTCCTTTTGGAGTGACGCGGTCTTGCCACGTGGCAGGCCCTGGTTGGCCGGGACTGCTGACTGGGCCTGCTGACGTGGCTGCTGACGTGGCCGCCCTTTTTTTTTTTTTTTTTTTTTTTTTTTTTTTCTCCTCCTTTCCGGGTGCTACAACTCTCCCCCCCATAAAGAAATTTGGTCCCCAAATTTGCCTCATTACTCTTGATCAAACAGATGAGGATATTGGGCCCTAAATTCTGATTCCAGCTCCCAAGTCGCCTCCCTAGGCGTGTGGTTCTGCCACAAGACTTTTACAAATGATATTTCCCGGTTACGGAGTATTCTGCTTTCTCGGTCTGTGATACTGACCGGTACTTCTTCATAAGACAAGTCCTCTCGGAGTGAAAGCGGTTCATGAGCCACGACATGAGAAGGGTCCGGATTGTACTTGCGCAGCATAGATACATGAAACACATTGTGAACCCGGGAGAGCTCAGGGGGCAGTGCAAGTCTGTAGGCAGTGGTACCAATCTTGTCTAAGATTTCAAAGGGTCCAATGTATCTGGGGTTTAATTTTCCCCTTCTGCCGAACCTACTAATTCCCTTGAAGGGGGTGACTTTAAGAAACACCCGGTCAGCTTTCTCAAAGGCCAGGTCTCTCCTCCGGGTATCAGCATAACTCTTTTGCCTACTCTGAGCCGTCTGGATGTTCTTCTTGATCTTAACTATCTTGGACGTGGTTTCTTCCACCAAATCCGGGCCAAACAATCTTCTATCGCCCACTTCCTCCCAACAAATCGGTGACCTGCACGGACGACCGTATAGCGCCTCGTATGGGGCCATGCCGATGCTTGCTTGGTAACTGTTGTTGTAGGCAAACTCTATCAGGGGTAGATGGTCGTCCCAATGGCCTCCGGAGTCAAGGACACAAGCTCGGAGCATATCCTCCAGCGTACGGATTGTCCTCTCTGATTGTCCATCGGTTTGGGGGTGGAAGGCAGTACTAAGGGACAGCTTTGTTCCCATAGCTTGCTGGAAACTATTCCAGAACCGAGAAGTGAATCTGGGATCCCTGTCGGACACCACTGTTACCGGGACCCCATGCAGTCTGACTATTTCCCGGACATACATTCTTGCCAACTTGTCCAACGAATCAGTCATTCTGATGGCCAGGAAGTGGGAAGACTTAGTGAGTCGATCAACAATTACCCATATGGCATCGTGTCCCGATCGTGCCTTGGGTAGTCCCGATACGAAGTCCATGGTGATGTGTTCCCACTCCCATTCTGGAATCGGTAAAGGCTGAAGCAACCCCCCTGGGCGTTGATGTTCTGCTTTGACCTGCTGACATACCAAGCACTTAGATACAAAGTCGGCTATATCTCTCTTCATCCCATTCCACCAGAATCGGGGTCGCATAGTTTGGTACATTTTTGTACTTCCTGGATGCATGGCGAACCTTGAACTATGGGACTCTGTCATGATGTCTCTTTTTAATTCATTGTCGTCTGGGACACACATTCTGTTCTTGAAACGAATCAATCCATCGGCGGAGATCTGAAAGTCTGAGTTCACTCCTTGTTCTGCATCTTTCTTGCGGTTTACTAGGGCGGGGTCGACTGACTGGGCTTCCTTTATTCTTTGGATTAACTCGGGTTGGACTGCTAGGTGGCTCAAACATGTGGCCCTCTTCAGATCTTGCAGTCGAACCTGCTGCGTAGCCCCAATGGACCTGCATTCCGAAACCATCAGATGGGCTAGGGTGCCTGCACTCTTCCTACTGAGGGCATCGGCTACTACGTTGCCCTTACCTGGATGGTATAGGATGTCACAATCATAGTCCTTGAGGAGTTCCATCCACCTTCTCTGACGCATGTTGAGATCCTTCTGAGTGAAGATGTGCTTCAAACTCTTATGATCGGTGTAGATCTGAAAGGTCTCTCCATACAAATAATGGCGCCAGATTTTCAAGGCGTGTATGATTGCGGCAAGCTCCAAGTCATGGGTAGGATAGTTCTTCTCATGATTCTTTAGCTGTCTAGACCCATATGCTATAACCTTTCCATGCTGCATCAGGACACAACCCAGGCCCAGATAGGAGGCATCACTATAAACTGTATACCCTCCTGATCCGCTCGGTAGAGCCAGCACGGGTGCAGTAGTCAGTCGCTTGAAAAACTCCTTTCGCAGTTCTCATTCCAATCAAACTTTGCATTCTTCTTTGTGAGTCGGGTTAGAGGGGCCGCTAGACTGGAGAACCCTTCGACAAACCGGCGGTAATAACCCGCCATCCCTAGGAAACTGCGAATTTCCTTAACTGTTGTCAGCCTTTTCCAACCAAGTACCGCTTCAACCTTTTCGGGGTTCACCGACACCCCTTCCTTCGATATAACATGTCCTAAGAAGGCGGTTTGCTCGAGCCAAAATCCACACTTGCTCAACTTTGCATACAACTTCTTTTCCCTGAGTACCTGGAGGACTTGGGCAAGATGATGAGCATGTTCTTCTCTACTTTTTGAGTAGACTAAGATATCATCGATGAACACGATGACAAATTTATCCAGAAACTCTCTGAAGATTCTGTTCATTAGATCCATAAAGATGGCCGGGGCGTTGGTTAGCCCAAACGGCATAACCAGGAACTCATAGTGTTCGTACCTGGTTCGGAATGCCGTCTTGGGGATGTCTTCTGCTCTCACTTTTACCTGATGGTAACCTGATCGTAGATCTATTTTGGAAAAGACCTGTGCACCCTGCAACTGATCGAAAAGGTCATCAATCCGGGGGAGAGGATACTTGTTTTTAATTGTTACATTGTTTATCCTTCTATAATCAATACACAGCCTCAACGTTCCATCTCCTTTCCTTGCAAAAGTAACCCCGGCACCCCATGGGGAAATGCTGTGTCTAATGAAGCCACTGTTTTGTAGCTCAGTGATTTGTTTCCTTAGCTCTTCCATTTCGATGCGGCTCATTCGGTAAGGAGCTACCGAGATGGGTTGGGTTCCTGGCTGTAAGTCTATGGTGAACTCGACCTCTCTGTCCCCTGGTAGACCGGGCAGTTCATCCGGAAATACGTCTGGAAAGTCTCGGACTACTGGAATCTCTTGGATACAAACTTCCTTCTTGGGTTTACCTAGTTAGGGAAAATACAATATCAACGCACTGGGAATTAAGAAGAAAAGAATTTGTCATTAGGGAGAATCAGTACCGAATAATTTTATTAACTTGTAAATGGCTCCTCGTTGGGAGGATTAAATACAATCTTTTTATTAAAGCAGTCTATGGTGGCGTGATACGCCGCCAGCCAATCCATTCCTAGGATTACATCAAAATCCCCTGTGTCTAACCCTATCAGGTCTACCCTCAATTTTCTATCTGCTATCTCCACGGCACATGCCCTGTAGACAACCTCTCTATGAAGCCGGGGTCGATCAAGGAGGGAGCGGGGTCCCGAGGTAAAGGAACTGGGGCCGGCTGAGGGTGAACTGGGGGACCCTGTGGTGGCGCCTGCTGATGGGGTGGGGGCACTGGAATATGCTGTGGCGGCGCCTGCTGGTACCGTGGCTGTGGTACAGGGTCGTACCGCGGCTGTGGCGCCGGGTGGTACTGTGGAGGAACAGGCTCCTGCCGGGGTGGCTCGGGATCAGCCTGCTGTAGCGGGGGCTCAACCTGCGCTAGCGGAGGAGGTCCGGGTAACTCCCTTCTCTCCTCTTGCCTTTGCTGGGCAGCTACGAGAGCCTCCACCATCTCAAATAGTCTGTCTAAATCCTCCCGAAGCGAATTATCTTGGGCCGCTTGGTTTAGTGGGGGCCTTCCTCTCCTCATTCCCGTGTACTCGTTTTCACAAGGAATGATTGGGTAACGATATATCGGTGAGTATTACTCTAAGGCATTATTGTGTAAGGGATGGGTCCGAGGAAATGCGGCTCTGATACCAACTGTAACGGCCCCGGAAATGTTAAAATGAAATGAGTATTTAAATATATCAAATGCGGAAGCGAGATCAAAATTTCAGTTAACATCCCTTACACGAAAAACCAGAAACGTACTTAAAATATAAAAGATTAAACTAACTAAGAGAGAAACTCGAAAATAAAACTATGAGTATGACTACAGAGTCTCTAGGTATCCCCTTCGTCGTCCTCCTGCGGAACGGGCTCGGGAACCATGTCTTCCTGATCTGAAATGGTTAAATAAGGAGTGAGCTAC
Organism: Carica papaya; assembly: GCF_054855325.1. Taxonomy (NCBI): domain Eukaryota; kingdom Viridiplantae; phylum Streptophyta; class Magnoliopsida; order Brassicales; family Caricaceae; genus Carica; species Carica papaya. The sequence continues at coordinate 10,596,358 of NC_142310.1, forward strand.
ACTAGCCCAGTAAGAACATCACGATATCTCACCGTCACGGAGGTAAAGGTGGGTAGAAAAACACAAAAGACCAATGGAGCATAATTTACAATAAAACCTTTTATCAATAATAAAACTTTTACCATCCACTTACCTTGGTGGAATTTATGAAAACAATATGAGAAAAACAATAACATCATCATAATCATTGAATAATCTAAGCTGTAAAACATAACACTTATCACGCCTCTTGTAATTCAATCATTGTACAACATATCCCTTTCTCATTTACCAGCCTACTAGTATCCGTGGGGGTCCATAGGGGTTCCGCTACCCGTTAACCTTTAACATTCATAATCAGTTTCCAGGGCCGTCCCCATACCCCGTCCGGTATGGGCGCCAAAACCATGAACCTCAATACCCCGTCCGGTATGAGGGTGAAACGGGCCGTCCCCATACCCCGTCCGGTATGGGCGCCAAAACCATAAACCTCAATACCCCGTCCGGTATGAGGGTGAAACGGGCCGTCCCCATACCCCGTCCGGTATGGGCGCCAAAACCATAAGATCTCCATACCCCGTCCGGCATGTGAGACCACAATCCCGGTAGGGTTCCCTACGGACCCGGTCCGTCCACCATCTTCCAGGATATCTAGTCAGGCTGACCCCCATAATACAATTATCAGTCTATACAATCTTTCATTTTCCTTTTCCTCAATCAACATCATCAATTCACATTTAAACAAGCAAATCGTAATTCATACCAACAGACAACATACAATATCAGTTTTTCAGTCATTCAACCCATAATTAATAAAAACGTAGTACATGCACACAAATCTGTAAAATGAACACATCAAACCTCACTTGCATTTAAAGCTGTAAACAGGCCAAATAACAGTACATCATCAATCACACTAGACTCAGGCTCCATTAGCAACCTTAAGCAATTTCACACATGCGTTAATTCAAGAAATACCGTTTTATCATTTTGAACTTTAATACCGTGATAGGAAATAGGGTGAGGGGTCCTTACTTGTTTTCGAGATCCGAATACGATTCACAGTGCGCCTGCAGGCCTTCCCTAATTTTCCCTGAATTTTTCCCGGGGAACTGAAACACACTAACAGTACCTGCACGTGTTCCAAAAAAAATCCAAATTAGGCCCAGGGCCCCTTTCGGCCCAAATCGCAACTCCGGCACGGCGGCTCCGCCGTGCTCCGGCGACGGCGCCGCCGCTGGCGGCGGCGAGCCGCCTCGGGTTGACTGTTTTCGGCCGTTTTCGGCCGAATTCGGCCACGCTCGCATTGATCCTTGTCAGAAAACAACCCTAGGGCCCTCGGGGGGCCAAAAAATCACGGAAAAACGGAGCTTACCGGCGGCAGCGCTCTCGGGTGCAGCGGCTCTCCGGCGAGGTTCGTGTTTTGGTGATTCGGCTCCGGTCAACCTGTAGAGAAAAGAATGGTGATCACGGTGATATAAAAATTGCATCGAACGGAGGCCGGGAAGGGCCTCGTCGGAGGCAAAAACCGAGAGGGGGCGCGGCGGCGCCGCTGGGCTTCGGCCGCGTATTCCGGCCGTTTGGCCGGGATTTCGGCTTCGATTTGGCCATAGGAGGAATCAGTGGGGAAAAACGAGTCGGGGGTATGAAATTTACCTCGATCGGCGGTCGGAAATTTCCCCGGTGCGGCGGCGACTGGCGGCGGGTGGCGGCGGTCGGCCTCTGGTTCGTCTTCTCCGGCGAGCGGCTGGCGGCTAGGGTTTGTGGTCTGGTGTGGGGGTTCTATTTATAGCCCCTTGCCTTTTGATCACAGCCGTTCATTTTGTTTTAATCTGGGCCGTTCGTTTTTGATTGAATCTGGGCCGTCCGTGCGATTGAATCTGGGCCGTCCGATCGCGTGATTGATCTGGGCCGTCGGATCGCACCCACGCGGATCGCCAACGTGGCTCCTTTTGGAGTGACGCGGTCTTGCCACGTGGCAGGCCCTGGTTGGCCGGGACTGCTGACTGGGCCTGCTGACGTGGCTGCTGACGTGGCCGCCCTTTTTTTTTTTTTTTTTTTTTCTCCTCCTTTCCGGGTGCTACAATCTCAGTCAATTCTCAATTGATTCAAATACGTTTAATCTCCAATAAAATTACATCAATAGAAAATATTCAAAGTTTTTATCTGTTTTTGAGGATATATCAAAAGAAAATACAAAATCTGTTCATACTTTGTTAGATCAATAAAAAATACAATCAAAGAAATATCATTAGGTCTTGATGTATCATTTCATGGCCGTCACATTTTAGAAAATACAAATTACTTTCTTTCTCTCCTCTTCCCTCGTTCAGTTTTGAACTCTCTACTTTATTCTTTTGTTGCTTTTAAGCATGCTCTCTTTATTATTTCTTCTTTCTCCCTAAAAATCCTTCTCTATTTTTCCCTTTTCCTATAACACCCAAAATTTTCCTTTATTTTATTTTATTTTTATTTTTATTTTATTTTATTTTTTTATTAGAATTTTGTTTAATTTTATTATATTTTAATATTTAATTTATAAAGTTTTAATTTAATTTAATTTAATTTAATAGAAATAATAATAATAATAATAATAATAAAATATGGTAAAATTATTTTTGGGATTTAATTGAAATTGATTTTGGGAAAAATATGTGAAAATTTGAATTTTATATTTGTTTTTGAAAAGAAAATCGAAAACCGGGAGTCAAAATGCAATTTAGAAAAATAGTGACACATCAACAGCCCGGTCAGCAGCCCCGGCCAACCAGGACACGCCGCGTGGCAGGGACGCTGATGCGGAAAGCCACGCGGGATGGAGACACATCGGCGATCCGCGTGCGCGCATCGGACGGCCCAGATCCGTTCCCACGTGCACGGACGGCCCAAATCAAAAGCGCGCATGGACGGCCCAAATCTCACACGTGCGGACGGCCCATATTTGATCACGCACGGACGGGTCAGATCGCATCGCGATGGACGGTTCAGATTTATTTCCAACTTAATTGCGATCGGACGGCCCAAATTAAATCATGATGGACGGCTCATATTAAAAGGAGAAGGTTATAAATAATCGCATCCACACCCAACCCCAAACCTTAGCAGCCAGAACCCTCGTCGGAGAAGACGACCCAGCTACCGGAGGAACTAGCCGCCGCCACCCGCCACCGCACCAGAGGATTTTTCGCCCGCCAAACGAGGTAAAATTTCTCCTCTTGGCTTGTTTTTCGATGCTGAACCTCCCTGTGGCCAAATCGGAACCAAACCACCGGCTGATTAGCCGAAAAACACCGCCGAAGCCCAACGGCACCACCGAGGGTTTTCTCAATTTTTGCCTCCGATGAGGCCCTTCCTGGTATCTGTTCGATATAATTTTTATACCAATGTGACTACCGTCCTTTTCTCTACAGGTTGATCAGAGCAAAATACCAAATCGCAACTCGCGCTGGAGGAGCCGCTATACCCGAGAGCTTTGCCGCCGGTAAGTCTCAGTTTTTTGTAATTTTTTGGCCAATCGAGGGCCCTAGGGGTGTTTTATCACAGAAACCAATGCAAGTTTGGCTGAATTCGGCCGAAAACGGCCAACTCGAGGTGGATCGCCGTCGCGGAGCTACCGTGCCGGAATTTTGAAATTGGCCGAAAAGGCCCTGGGTCTGATTTGGGAACATGTGCAGGTATCAGAAGTGTGTTTCAGTTTCCGGAGAAAAATTCAGGGAATCTAGGGACTGCCCGTAGGCGCAGTGAGAACCCGATTTCAGATTCCGAAACAAGTAAGGATCTCTCACCTTATTTCCTATCATGTCATTAAAGTTTAATAAATAATAAAAAATAAAACGATATTTTATGAATTAATAGATATGTATAATTAATTAAGATTGCTAATGGAGCTCGAATCTGATGTATTTTTCGGCCAGGTGTTGTTTGATTTATTTTATAGTTTTGAATGCAGTATGGTGCTTGATGTGTTTATCTTATGGTTTCGTATGCATGAATCACGGTTTCATTTATTATGGTTTGAATTATTGTGAACCCGATGTTGTGTTGCCTTGTTTGGTGTCCATTACTGGTTTACGTGTTTATGTTTGATTGGATAATTGAGATTAAGAAAAATGAAAAAAGGTATGTGAATTGATAAATGGATAATGCCGACAGCCTAACTAGTATCTTGGTAGATGGTGGACGGACCGGGTCCATAGGGAACCTCACCGGGAATGTGATCTCTCATATCCGATGGGGTATGGAGACTTTATGTGTTTTAGCGTCCATACCGGACGGGGTATGGAGACGACCCGTTTCACTCTCATACTGAACGGGGTATTGAGGTTTATGGTTTTGGCGCTCATACCAGACGGGGTATGAGGACGACCCTGAAATTAAATTATTAATGTGAATGGTTCACGTGTAGCAAGGACCCCCTATGGATCCCCATGGATACTAGTAGGCTGATAAAAGAGAAAATTTGTTGCCTGATGATTGAAATACAAAAATATGATATGTGTTATGTTATAGAGTGTGCGTGATCTTATGATATTTATGATATAATTATTTTCATAAATTGTTTTCATGAATCTCACCGAGATAGGTGGACAGTAAAGGATTTTATTATTGATAAATGAGTTTGTTATAAATTATGCTCCATTGGTCGTTTTTGTTTTCTACCAACCTTTACTTCTGTGACAATGAGATAGTGTGATGTCTTTACTGGGCTAGTGTAGCTCATTCATTACTTAACCATTTCAGATCAGGAGGACTTAGTTTCTGAGCCTGTTCTGCAGGAAGACGGCGAGTAGAAGCCAAAGAATTTATTAGTTTTCCTTATAGCATTCATTCATAGTATTTCCTTTAAGTTAGTTTATTCTTTCATATGTTTAATTCGTTTTGGTTATTGTGTAAGAGATGTTAATCATAATCTATTTTATTTCGCTTCCGCACTTAGAATAAATATATACATTTTCTTTTAATTTTTGGGGCCGTTACATTTCCCTTTTTCGACTCATCCGCGGTTCTTTTTGCTCTGATTTAGCCATGGGGTGTTTGAAATTAAATTTCGAGCGCATATGAAAATTTTTTTATTTTTTGACAGTCAGATATGGCTCCCGCGCAGCGGGGGACGGCAGTCGGCTCCCTTCTCCGGCGGGTAGCTAGCTGTTAGAGTTTAGGTTCGGTATGATGCGAGATATTTATACTCATATCTCTTAAATCTTGGTTGTTCATCGTCTTTGATCTCAACGATTCGATCATGTTTAAAGAGAAAATAAATCTGGATTGTTCATCACGATTTGATCTCGACCATACTATCGTGTTTAAAAAAAGAATGAATTTGTACTGTTCATCGCGTTTAATCGCGACCATACGATCGTGCCTGAGGAGGAAACGGATTTGGACTGTCCACGCACGCGGGAATGCATCTCGGCCGTCCGATCGCGGACACGCAGATTGCCAGCGTGACCTCCTGCGTGGCACCGACTCAGCGTGTCTTGCCACGCAGCGCACTCTGATTTGTTGGGGCTGCTAATTGGGCAGTTGTATGTGGCATAATTTTTCTTAATTGCATTTTGACTCTCAATTTTTTATTTTTTTTTTAAAATACCATATGAACCTAAATTTTCACCCCACCCTTTTTTTCTAAAATTGTTTTAATTTTATCATCTACCTATTTTTTTTCTTAATTTTACATTAAATAAAAATTTATAAATTTAAAAATCATATTTTATATATATTTTTTAATTTTAAAATTAATCTCAGACTAAATTTCATACCCGAATATTACAGTTTAGACACCTACTCTTATTTGCAACCTCTTTCTTTCAAGTCAATGCTAAATTTATTTCACTAGCACTTTGATCGGAGCCCCTTCCTTTTTCATGCCTTTTTATTATTTATCTTCTAATATTCCTCTTTCGATTTTTTCATATTCGCGAAAGATTGTAAAATATTTATAACATGTGATGAAAAATATAAAAAAATTTAATATAATCTATTTGTACTTTAAAAATTATATTATAAGTTAAATATTAAATTTAAAATATACATAACAGTGAATTCTTAAATTAAAATTATTTGAAAGTACGTACATTCTATGAATATTTACACTGAAACCAATATTTGATAATCAACTATTTGATAAACAAAATGCGCTAACGAATATAATAATATTTGTGTTAAAAAATTTTCATAAAATTTTAACAAAATTAAAAAAAATTCCTTCAATTTTTTTATTTTCTTATGGTGTGTGAGGCTAGATTTTTTCTTCACTTCTCTAATTTTTGCAATCCCCACTCATATATATATATATATATAGGTGGTATGGGTAGTTATTAAGTCTTATTTGGACTTTACTGTTTTTTTTTTCTTTATTTTTTTTTCCAGCACCCAATTACATATATATATATATATTATATAATTATCAAGTCCAACTTTTTGTACCCGTCCAAACTAATTTGGACTCCTTTTTATTTTTTTTTTCTTTTCAACACCTAATTATATATATATATATATTTCTTATACATATATATGTTGCCTTTTATTTTATTATTATTACTTAATAAAATAATTTTATAAAATAATTCAATTTTAAATTAAATTTTACAAAATTTCTATTATTATAATAATCACATATATTATATTATTATATTAATAATATAATAACTTAAAAATATAAATATTAATTTTATATTTTTAAAATATAAAATTTAATTTATCTCCAATATTAATTATATCATACACGGAAGTAAAAAATATAATAATATTTTATTTATATAAAAAAAATTATTTATTTTATTAAATTAATTTTTTTAATTTAATTATCAAATAATTAAAATAATTAATTCATTTAGTAAAAATTAGAACACTCGTTAGAGTGCAACTCCCATAAATTCAATCTAAACCAGTAACAAATTAATCAAATCAATTTACCAATTAAAGTTAATGTCTAACAATACTCCTTAATAACTAGATAATATGAAATATATAATTATTTTTAAAAATTTGCTAAAGAATTATGTAATATTTTCTTTCGTTATTATTACTTCGGGTTAACTCTATGATATGGTTTAATTGTCAAATCCTAATAGTTAACCAACTATGTTTTATATCAATTATAACTGACTAATGAATGACATAAGAAATTTTTTTGTTGCATCATTCAATTGTCCTGATCAAGGTTTTAACTTAGTAGTTTACCAAAGTTGACAAATTTTGTTTTGCTAAATAATTAATTCTATAAGTATTTAATCACACTTCATATCCTTTTAGCTATACTTCTATGATTATAGGTATTCATAATTAAAATATGATAAATAACTTGTTAATTACTATAATGATCTCATGTTAAAGAAAATTTTTGCATCTCATCATTTTAAAAGAATATTCTATTAATAATTTAATATAATATTAACCATTAATAATTCTTAATTTGATCAGTTCAATGGTCATATCTCCATATGCATCATTTATATATGTGTAATTTACTTAATAAAATAAACTAATTTTTATCTTATAAAAACCATCACATATATATTAATTTTATTGAATCATTAATATTTTATTTTGATGATCCAATAATTAAAAATATTTTAGATTAAATTATAAAAAAGTTTTACTCTCATTATCAATATCTCTATCTTGATGTAGAGTTTCTAAATTCAGGTAAATATTTTATCATATAAATTAAATAATAAGATAATAAATATGAAAATAAAAATATTATTGTCATATATTAAAATAAATTATTAAATAATAATGTATTCAATATATTACACGAATAGTTAGATCTTGAGCATAACAATTATATTCTAACAGCTAGATTATGTGAAAGACATAAAAATTGGGCTTTCTCTTGTTTTGGTTCCTCGATCAGCCGCCATCAACTTCTCATCTCTGTCCAACATCTCTATTTCTTGTCCTCTTTTTTTTTTCCTTTACAAATGGTGCAATAACTAGGCCAAAAAAATTGGTATGGGATAAATTTTATTAATTTAGAGATGCATAAAAAATATATTTTATAAATTAATTTAATAAAATTTTTGTTATATTTGGAAAAAATAAATTAAGGATGAAATTAAAAATAATTTTGGCAAAAATGGGTGAAAATATGTGTTCGGATGGTGTTTTTGAAAAAAAAAATCAGAAATTAGGGATTAGAATGCAAATAAAGAAATTTTGGTCACATAGGACCGCCCAGTCAGTAGCCTTAATGAATTGAAGTGCGGCGTGTGGCAAGGCATACTGACTCGGTGCCACGCGGGAAGCTACACTATCAATCCGTGTGCCCCGCGATCGGACGACCCAGAAGCAATCTCACGGGTGTGGAGGGTCCGGATCCGTTTTTTCCTTAGGCGCGATCGGACGGTCGAGATAAAACGCGATGAACGGTCTAAATTAGTTTCCTCCTTAGGCGCGATCGAACGATCAGACGCGATGAACGATCAGACGTAATGCGAGATGGGTATAAATATTTCACATCCCAATGAACCCAAACCCTAGCCGCCAGCCTCCCACCGGAGAAGAAGAATCAGTTGCTGGAGAAGGGAGTCGACTGCCGACTGTCGCCGCACCGGAGCCACCTCCGACCTTCAAAAAAAGTAAAAATTCTCCTACCGGCTCAGAATTTGATTGCGAGCACTCATGTGGCCATATCGGAGCAAAATGAATGAAAGTTGAGCTGAAAACCGTGGGCAAAGCCTGACAGAACCGCCATGGGCAAAACTCGCAACCTTTTCCGTTGAGCCCCTTCTCATTTTTCGTTTTATGCAATTTTTCTACCGTTATATTCACCGTTCTATTTTCTATAGATTCACCAAAGAAATAATTCCAGCCGCGAAAGTAAGCCAGTGGAGCCACTGCACCCAAAAAATCCCACCACCAATAAATTTTTGTTTTCTGAATTTTTTTTTGGGCCAACTGAGGTCCCCTAATGTATTTTTTCGCAGGGATATGTATAAAGGTAACTAAAACTGGCCAAAATGGACCGAAAATGGCCAAATCGAGGCAAAACACTGCAGCAGGCAGTGGTGTCGTCGTCGGAGTACAACGGTGTCACCGTGCTAGAATCCCAAAATTGGCCAAAAAGGATTTTTAACAACAATTTTGGATTTTTGGGGTATTTTAGGTACGTGAAACATGTTTTAATCTCTGCAAGAAAAGTCAAGAAATCTGGGGACTGCCAGTAGGCACAGTAGAAAGTTAAGTGTTTCAAATACTAATTCGGATAAGAATCTCTTACCCTATTCTCTGTTATGGAATTGAAACTTAATAATCAATAATATGGTATTTTATGAAATTTAGAAAAACTTTGAGAATAATTATATGTCACTAATGGAGTCGGAACTGGTTAGTTATTTATTTGTCATATTTAACAGATTATTTGAATTTACAACTTTAAATACATGATAATATATCAGAATAATTAAATGATTCAGTTGTACTTTCTTGACACATATATAGTTTGTCTTGCGTGATTTACGGGGTATTTATGAAATTTGAAATTAATAAACAAATGAGAAATTGCTTGGTTATGTGAATTAATGAATAGTTGTGTTACTAGATATCCTGAGAGATAGTTGACAAATCGGATACATAGAAAATCGTACCATGAATGTTACCTCATACCAGACAGGGTATCGAAAGATGGTATTTTTAGTGGTTATACCGGACATGATATAAAGACGACCCGATTCACTCTCATGTTAGACGAGGTATCGAGAAATGATATTTTTGGTGCTCATACCGGACGGAGTATGGGGACGACCGGTTAGTTGACAAGTTTGGATATTAGGTTTACGCGTAGTAGGACACCCTTATAGACCCCTAATGATATCAGTAAGCAAAATAAAAAGGGAAAGTTGTTGTTCTTACTCACTTGAATATGAGATCATAATGTTATTTTAGTTATTGTCTTTATAGATCGGTTCTAAAAATCTCGCAACGGTAAATATGCAATAAATGATTTTCCTTATGATAAATGAATTTACTTAAATTAAAAGTTCTATTGGTTATTTATATGATTTTTGCCAACTTTTGATTTCTGTATCGGTGAGCAGTGTGATATTCTTATCGGGTTAGTGTAGCTCACCCCCTCTCTTATTAACCATTTTAGATCAAGAATATCAAGATCTAGATCCTAATCAATATGAGGGCTGTGAGTAGGTGTCCCTTCAGATCCTATCGAGAGTTAGTGGAGGTCAACCTCCCTACAACATTTATTTACCATTTTCATATGTTATTACGTTTTTTGTTTTATAAACTGCTATGAAAGGGACATTTATGTAGCCCTATTAGGCATGATAATTTATGTGTAAGGAATATAAACTCTAACGTTATTATACATTTCTATATTTAATTTATGACCTTATTTCTATTTAAGTTCCGAGTATTTATAGTTGGTATCAGAGCCGCATTCTCCGGTACCATTCCTTAAACAAAGACCTAAGGAAACACCAAAAAAATGAATTATCGCTCAACAATTCCTTGTGAAATGTAAGTATAGATAGATGAAGAGAGGAAGAAACCCACTAAACCGAGAAGCCTGAGAGGGTTCGTTTCGAGAGAATGTTGACCGACTATTTGAAATACTGGAGAAACTCATCACTGCCCAACAGGCCTAGGAGGAAAGGAGGGAGCTACCTGACCCTCCCCTGCTGCCACAGTTTGAGCCACCCCTGTAGCAAGAAGATCCTGAACCACCCTGGTACGACCTTGCTCCTCCACAGTACCATCCAGCACCACCACAGTATGATATGGTGCTCATACGGCATCACCCAATACTACCACAATACAATTCGACGCCTCCACCGTATCATCCAGTACCACCACGGGGGAATTGGGTCCCTCCCCAGCACAATCCAATCCCTCTTTAATGGGACCCAGCTCCACCCATGATGGATTTTGACTACATTGAGAAGTACAAAAGGCTAAACTCATCTACTTTTATAAGGACGTCCTCATTTGAAGAGATTGAGTATTGGTTAGTTAAAACAAACAAGGCTTTCACGACTCTTGGGGTGGTTCCTGAACAGAGAGTTATACTTGCCACCTACATATTGGTGGGAGAGGTAGGTCGTTGGTGGCAGCTCAAGCAAGCCACCCTACCTGTTCTAGTCACTTAGGAAAAGTTCTTAATGGCCTTCAATACAGAGTACCTCCCAGAGCATCTCTGATATTTTAAATAACAAAATTTGCACACATAGTCCAAGGTGATATGACTCTATCAGAGTATGCTCGAAAGTTCCTAAAGTTGGGCCGGTATTCCCCTGAGAGCATGATGGATGAAGGCAGAAAGACAAGAAAGTTCGAGTGGGGCCTCCGTCCTAAAATTAGACAGTAGCTATATGTGTTCAAGCTTAGTACTTACTCAACTGTTCTAGCCAAGACATAGCTAGTGGAGAAGGACCTTTGCCATTTTTCTCCAGCAGTGCGGAACCTCAAGCCCCCAATTTTACACTGCAGACCAGCACCCACTACACCTGTTCAGCAGAATAAGAGACCTAGGCTAGTGACTCAAGCTCCTCCTCAGATTCTGGTAACAGGAGGCAGTAGGACTTGCCAGCACTGTGGCAAGGATCATGGGGACCAACCCTTCTATCGCCTCAATAATGCTTGTTGTATATGTGGGTGTGTCCAGCAGTACGCGAGAGAGTGCCCGAAGAATCAGAACCATACCAGACCTCCTATCTAGGGCAACGCTTATAACTTCACTCAGCAAGATGCAGAAGCTAACTCAGATGTGATACAGGATACGTACACTATCTGTAATCATCTTGCACATGTTTTCATTGATACTCATACCTCACATTCATTTGTCTCACATATTTTTAAACCAAAAGGATCGATGACCTTTTTGATCAATTGTAGGGTGCTTAAGTCTTCTTTAAAATAGACATGTGTTCAAGTTATCATCCTAGATCAGTTCGTCATTATATTTATCAATGACATCTTAGTCTATTAAAAAATCAGAGAAGAACACGTTCACCATCTGACTTAAGTTTTGCAAGTTCTCAGAGAAAAGAAGTTGTATGCAAAGTTGAGTAAGTTTGAGTTCTGCCTCGAGCAGACTACCTTCTTAGGGCACATCATATCAAGAGATTGATTGTTAGTGAACTCTGAAAAAGTTGAGGCACTACTCGGTTGGAAAAAATTTACGTCGCTCAAGGAGATTCGTAGTTTCTGGGGATGACATAATATTACCACAGGTTTGTGAAAAGATTTTATAGCTTAGTTGCTCATTTGACTTGGTTCACAAAGAAGAACATCAAGTTTGAGCAGAACAAGGACTGTGAAAAGAGTTTTTCAGAACTAAAAAAATGGTTGACTACTACACTTGTGTTGGCCTTGCTGAGGGAGCAGGTAGATACACAGTTTAGAGTGATGCCTCCTACCTAGGGTTGGATTGTGTTCTGATGTAGCATGGGAAGATCATAGCTTATGGGTCCAGGCAGTTAAAGAGTTATGAGAAAAACTATTTCACTAATGACTTAGAAATTATCGCAATTATCCACACCTTGAAGACTTTGCACCATTACTTGTATGACGAGACCTTTCAGATCTATACTAACTATGAGAGCTTGAAACACATTCACTCAAAAAGATCTCAAAATGTATCAGAAAAGATAGATAGAACTCTTCAAGGACTATGATTCCAACATCTTGTATCATCCAGGTAAGGGTAATGTGGTAGCCAACGCACTCAGCAGAAAGTGTAGGTATATTAGCTCACCTGATGCTTTTAGAATACAGGGTAATAGGGGCTGCACAACATGTGCGACTTCAAGATCTGAAGAGAGTTACATGCTTGGCCCACGTAACTGTTCAACTTGAGTTGATCCAGAGAATAACAGCCCTCAAGAAAGAAGCATAACATGGAGTAAATTCAGAATTTTGAGTCTCTGCCGATGGGTTGCTTAGATTTCAGGACAGGGTGTGTGTTCCAAGTGACAGTGAGTTGAAAAGAGATATCATGACAGAGGCTCACAGCTCAAAGTTTGTCATGCATATCGGAAGCACTAAGATTATCAAAATATCCGACTCCAATTTTGGTAGAACATGATGGAAAGAGATGTGGCCGACTTTATCTTCAAATGTTTGGTATGTCAGCAGGTCAAGACAGAACATCAACACCTAGGTGGGCTACTTCAGCCATTACTAATTTCAGAGTGGAAGCGGGAACATATCACAAAAGATTTCATGACAGAATTGTTTAGGACACGCTCAGGACATGATGTCATTTGGGTAATTATTGGCCGGCTTACCAAGCCATCCCATTTCTTGGCCATCAAGATGACTGACCCTTTGGACAAGTTAGCAATAATGTATATCCAAGAGATAGTCAGATTATATGAAGTGCAAGTGACAGTAGTGTCCGACAAGGACCCTAGATTCACTTATCGATTTTGGTCTAATTTTCAGCAAACCATAGGAACGAAACTATCCATTAGTATTGCATTCTACCCTAAGACCGATGGACAATAAGAAAATACGATCCGCGCACTGGAGGATATGCTTTAACCTTGTGTTCTTGACTTCGGGGGCCATTGAGATGATCATTTACCCCTAAAAAAGTTTGCCTACAATAATAACTACCAAGAAAGTATTGGCATTGCTCTGTAGGAGGCGTTGTATGGTCATCCATGCAGATCACCGATCTGTTGGGAAAAAATGGACGATAGAAAATTGTTCAGTTCAGATCTTGTAGAGGAGACTATAGCCAAAATAGTTAAGATCAAGAAAAACTTTCAGACTGCTCAGAGCAGGCAAAAGAGTTATGTGGATACCCGGAGGAGGGATTTGAAATTTAATAAAGGTGATTGGGTAATCCTTAAGGTCACTCATTTCAAGAAAATTTGTAGGTTTGACAAGATGGAGAAACTAAATCCCCTATTTATTGTGCTATTTGAAATCTTAGACAGAATTGATACCGCCGCCTACAAACTGGCACTGCTTCCAGAACTATCTAAGGTCCATAATGTGTTTCATGTGTCCATGCTACGCAAGTACAATCTATAACCCTCTCACGTCTTGGCCTGCGAGCCTATTTCACTCTAAGTGGATCTGTCCTATGAGGAGATACCGGTGGGTATTGTGGACCGAAAGAGCAAAGTACTCCGCAACTGAAAAATTTCATTTATTAAGATCCTATGGCAAAATCACACACATGGAGAGGCCACATAGGAGTTAGAAATAGATTTCAGAGCCTAATATCTCCAACTGTTTGATGTGTGAGAGAGAAACAAATTTGAGAGACCAAATTTTAAGGGGGAGAAGAATTGTAATACCCGGAATCAATTTTAAATATTTAAAATTAATGTATAAAATATAATTTTTTAATTTATGAATTTTTATTTAATGTAAAAATTAGGAAAAAATAGGTAGAGGATGAAATTGATAATAATTTTAAAAACAAAGGGTGAAAATTTGAGTTCTAGGGTATTTTTGAAAGAAAAATAAAAAACTGGGGATCAAAACATAAGACCACTCAGTCAGCAGCCCCGATGAACCGGAACGTGCTGCGTGGCAAGGCATGTTGACGCAGTGCCACGTAGGAAGCCATGCTGGCAATACGTGTGCCCGAAATTGGACAATCCAAAATTGTTCTCGTGCGCGTGGACAGTCCGAATCTGTTCCCTTCTCAAGCGCGATCGGACGGTCATGATCAAACGCGTTGAATGGTCCAGATTTATTTTTTTTTAAACGCGATCGTACGGTCAGATTCATTTTCTCATTAAACGTGATCGAACGATTAAGATCAAACGTGATGGACGACCTAGATTAAAGGAAAATGGATATAAAAACCTCAATTCACAACAAACCCTAATCCTAGCCGCCAGTTGCCGAGAAGGGAGCCGATCGTCGGCTACCACCGCGCAAGAACCACCTCCGACCGCCAAAAAATGTAAAAATTTCTCCTAGTCGCTCAAAATTTAATTTTGAATACCCTTATGGCCAAATAGGAGCCATAGGACTGGTGGATGGGTTGTAAACTAGGGGTAAAGCTCGGTGGCGCCGCCGCATTAAAAAAAAAGCCTCCGATGAGCCCCTTTCCGATTCTCATTTCGTGCAATTTTTCCACCATTATATTCATCGTTCTGTTTTCTACTGGTTGACTGAAGAAAAATAACCAACTGCGAAGGTGAGCCAGTGGAGCCGCCGCACCGGAAAATCCCGCCGCTAGTGAGTTTTTATTGTTCAATTTTTTTTGCCAACTAAGGCCCCTTAACGTGTTTTCTCGCAGGGATGAGTATAAAACCGGTCAAAATTGGCCAAAACATGACAAAAATGGCCAGCCCGAGAGAAACCTTCGCCATGGGTGATGGTACCGTGCCGAAATTCTAAAATTGGCTGAAAAGGGTTCCTAACAGCGATTTTAGCTTTTTTAGGATATTTCTATGTATTTGAAGCATGTTTTAATCTCCGAAGAAAAATTCAGGGAACCTGGGGATCGCTAGTAGGAATCCCTCACCTTATTTTGGACACCGATTTAAGTAAGAATCCATCACCTTATTTTCTGTTATGAAATTAAAGTTTAATTATAAATAATACGATATTTTATGTAATTTAAAAAATATTCATAATTAATTACAGGTTGCTAATGGAGCCATAATTGGTTATTTATTACTATTTATCATGTTTTAACTGATTAATTGATTTTACAGTTTCGAATGCATGATAATACACTAGAATTGGTATGAAGATTCGATTGTATTTTCTTGATACATGTATTACTTATTTTGCGTGATTTACAATTAAATTAGGGAATTGAAAAATTAAATGTAAATGGGAAATAGCTTGATTAACTGAATGAATGAATGATAGCCTTACTAGAAGTCTTGGGAGATGATGGACGGACTGAGTACATAGGGAACCCTACCGTGAACGTTGTCTCATACTGGACGGGGTATGGGGACGACCCGTTTCACCCTCATATCGGATAGGGTATTGAGGATTAGTATTTGTGGCGCTTATACTGGACGGGGTATGGGACGACCTGTTTCACCCTCATACCGAACAAGGTATTGAGGGTTAGTACTTTGGGCGCTCATATCGGACGGGATATGGGGATGGACGGGTAGTTGACAATGTTGAATAATGG
Organism: Carica papaya; assembly: GCF_054855325.1. Classification (NCBI taxonomy): domain Eukaryota; kingdom Viridiplantae; phylum Streptophyta; class Magnoliopsida; order Brassicales; family Caricaceae; genus Carica; species Carica papaya. The sequence continues at coordinate 10,612,418 of NC_142310.1, forward strand.
TTCATTCGTAGTAGACACATCTCTATGAACCCCATAGATACTAGTAGACAAATAAAAAAGAAATTTGTTATTTTGGCAAATTGAATATGAGATTATGATATTGGTTATGTTATTGCCTTTATGGGTCAGTTTTGAAAATCTCGTTATGGTAAGTATGCAATAAATGATTTTAGTTATGATAAATGAATTTATTTAAATTAAGAGCTCTATTAGTTGTTTTTATGATTTCTACTAAGCTTAATTTCTGTATTGATGAGTAGTATGACATTCTTACTGGATTAGTGTAACTCACTCTTTCATTAACCATTTCAGATAAAGAGGATCGAGATCCAGATCTCGATCCACAAGAGAGTTGCAAATAGGATATCCAATTGTTTACTTTTCATTTATTTCTTTGATTTTTTGTTTGTTCTTTTAAATGGGTCATTCCCGTAGTCCTATTGGGTAATTTAAATTATTGTATAAGGAAAGTAAACTCTAACTTATTATTTCGCTTTCAGATTCAATTTATAATTTATTTCCTTTTAAGTTCTGGATTGTTACAGTTGGTATCAAAGTTGCATTTCTCAAAACTATTCCTTACACAAAAACATTATGAAACACCAGAAATAATAGATTATCACTCAACCATTCCTTGTAAAATGCAGGTACAGATAGATGAGAAGAGTAAGACCCCCACTAAACTGAGCAGACCGGGAGGGTTCACTTCGAGAGGCTGTGGACCGACTATTTAAAATATTGGAGAGACTCATCACTGTCCAACAGGCCCGGGAGGAAAGGAGGGAACTACCTGACCCTCCCTCGCTGCCATAAGTTGAGCCACCCCTACAACGGGAGGATCCTGAGCCACCTCGGTACGACCCTTCTCCTTCACAGTACCATCCGGCACCACCACAGTATGGCCTGGTGCCCCAACCACATCACCTGACACCACCACAATATAATCTGGTGCCTCCATCGTATAATCCAGTACCACTAAAGGGCCATCCAGTCAATCCTTAGCATAATTCAGTCCCTCTTCCATAGGACACAGTTTCTCCCATTATGGACCCAGATTACATTGAGAGGTATAAAAGACTAAACCTATATACTTTTATAAGGGAATCCTCCTTTGAAGAGGTCGAGTATTGGTTGGCTGAGACATAAAAAGCATTCACAACTCTTTGGGTCATTTCCGAACAAAGAGTCATACTTGTCACCTACATACTAGTGGGAGAGGCATGCCACTGGTGACAACTCAAGTAGGCCACCCTGCCCATTCCAGTCACTTGGGAACAATTCTTAAAGTCCTTGAATGTAGAGTACCTCTCAGAACATCTCCGATATCTGAAGAAAATAGAGTTTACACACTTGGTCCAGGGTGATATGATTATATCAGAATATACCTGAAAGTTCCTAGAATTGGGTCGGTATTCCTCTGAGAGCATGATGGATGAAGACAGAAAGGCAAGAAAGTTTGAGTGGGGCCTCCATCTTGAGATTAGGCAGCAGATGTATGTATTTGAGCTTAGTACTTACTCGATCGTTCTGGCCAAGGCACAGCTGGTGGAGAGGAACCTTCATATTTTTCCTCCAATAGTGGGGAACCTCAGGCCCTCAGTATCATACCACAGACCAGCACTTACTACATATGTTCAACAGAATAAGAGAGTTAGGCCGATGACTCAAGCTCCTCCTTAGATTCCAACAATTAGGACTTGTCAGCACTGTGGCAAGGATCATGGGGACCGATCCTGCTATCGCCTCAATAATACTTGCTGCTTACGTGAGAGTGCCCAACATTATGTGAGCGAGTGCTCGATGAACCAGAACCAGGCCAGACCTCCTATTCAGGGCAGAGTTTACAACCTTACTCAGTAAGATGCAGAAGTCAACCCAAACGTGATACAGAGTACGTACACTATCTGTAATCATCTTGCATATGTTTTAATTGATACTGGTGTCTCACATTTATTTATTTCACATGTTTTTATACCAAACTTGAACGTATTACCTGAAAGGCTTGATTCTGTATTATTTGTATCTATTCCTGGGAGTAGGACACTACTGAGGGAGGTTATATAAAGAGTTTGTATCATAGATATAACAGATAGAAAATTGAGTGTGGACCTAATAGTGATTGACATGAGGGATTTTGATGTAATTTTAGGAATGAACTAGCTAGCAGCGTATCACGCCACCGTAGATTGTTTCTATAAGAAACTTGTACTCAACCCTCCTAATGAAGAGTCATTTATAAATTAATAAATTTTTTTAAACATTATTTCCTCATGATAATTTTCATATTATTAAGTGCTTTAACTCGGTTGTTTTTTCTAACTAGGCAAACCTAAGAAAGAAATTTGTATTCGAGAGATTCTGATAGTCCGAGACTTTTCGGATGTATTCCCAGATAAACTACCTGGATTTCTAGTAGATAGAGAAGTTGAATTCACCATAGATCTTCAGCCAAACACCCAATCTATTTCGGTTGCCATTTACTGCATGAGTCGTATTGAGATAGAGTAGTTGAGAAAGCATATCAATGAATTACAAGATAGTAGATTCATCCAACATTGTGTGTCCTCTTGGGGTGCTGGAGTCATATTTGCAAGGAAGGAAGATGAGACGTTGAGGTTATGTATTGACTATAGAGGTTTGAATAGGGTCACGATCAAGAACAAATACCCATTCTTTAGGATCGATGACCTTTTTGATCAGTTGTAGTGTACCTAGATCTTCTCCAAAATAGACCTGCGTTTAGGTTACTATCAGTAAAGATCAAGGCAGAAGACATTCCCAAAACAATTTTTTGAACCACGTATGGACACTAAGAATTTCTGGTCATACCATTTGGACTAACCAACGCACCAGCCATCTTCATGAGTTTGATGACAAGGTTTTCAGACAATTCTTGGATTAGTTCATCATTGTATTCATCGATGATATCCTGGTCTATTCAAAAAGCAGAGAGGAACACGGTCACCATCTGACTCAGGTTTTGCAGGTTCTCAGAGAAAATAAGTTGTATGCAAAGTTGAGTAAATGTGGATTATGACTCGAGCAAATTACCTTCCTAGGGCACATCATATCAAAGAATGGAGCGTTAATGAACTTCAAAAAAGTTGAGGCAGTGCTCAGCTAAGAAAAATTGACATTGGTCAAAGAGATTCGTAGCTTTCTGTAGATGGCAGGTTATTACCACAAGTTTGTGGAAGGATTTTCTAGCTTAGCCGCTCCTTTGACTCGGCACACAAAGAAGAATGTCAAGTTTGAATGGAACGAGAACTGTGAAGGGAGTTTTTCAGAACTAAGAAATAGTCGAGTATTGGACCTATGTTGGTCTTGTCGAGTGGAACAAATGGATACACAGCTTATAGTGATGTCCCTACCTAGAGTTGAGTTGTGTTATGATGTTGTATGGGATGGTCATAGCCTGTGGGTCAAAGTAATTGAAGAGTAATGAGAAAAACTACCCCACCCACAACTAAAAATTTACCGTAATTATCCACGCTTTGAAGACTTGACTCCATTACTTGTATGGGGAGATTTTTCAAATCTATGCCGACCATAAGAGATTGAAATACATACTCACTCAAAAGGATTAAAACATGCGTCATAGATGATAGATAGAACTCCTTAAGGACTATGATTGCAATATTTTATATAATCTGGATAAGGACAATATGGTAGCTGACGCACTCAACAGAAAAAATGCAAGTATGTTAGTTCACCTAATAGTTTCAAAATGTAGGGTAATAGGGGCAGCACAACAGATAAGACTTCAGGACCTAAAGAGAGTTACACGTTTGGCCCACTTGACTATTCAACCTAAATTGATACAAAGAATAAAGAAAGCCTAATCCACCGATTCCACCTTAGCAGTCCTCAAGAAAGACGCAAAATATGGAGTAAATTTAAAATTTCGAGTCTCTACCGATGGGTTGCTTAGATTTCAAGACATGGTGTGTGTTTTAAGTGACAGTGAGCTGAAAAAAGACATCATAACAGAGACTCATAACTCAAAGTTTATCATGCATCCCGGAAGCACTAAGATGTATCAAAGTATGCGACCCCGATTTTGGTAGAAAGGGATGAAAAGAGATATGGCTGACTTTGTTTTCAAGTATTTGGTATGTCAACAGGTTAAGGCAGAACATCAACATCTAGGTAGGCTACTTCAGCTATTACAAATTTCAAAGTGAAAGTAAGAACATATCACAATGGATTTCGTGACAGGATTGCTCAGGACACGCTCATGAAATGATGTCATTTGGGTAGTTATTCACTGGCTCACCAAGTCTTCCCACTTCTTGGGCATCAAGATGACCGACTCCTTAAACAAGTTAATAAGAATGTATATCGGGGAGATAGTTAGATTACATGGAGTGCCAGTAACAGTAGTGTCCGACAGGGACCCCAGGTTCACTTCTTGATTCTAGTCTAGTTTTCAGCAAGACATGGGAATGAAACTGTCCCTTAGTACTGCATTCCACCCTCAAACTAATAAACAATCAAAAAGGATGATCCGCACACTGGAGGATATGCTACGAGCTTGTGTTCTTGATTTCGGGGGCCATTGGGATGATCATTTACCCCTAATAGAGCTCGCCTACAATAACAACTACCAAACAAGTATTGATATGGCTCCCTACGAGGCGTGGTATGGTCGTCCATGTAGATCAGCGATCTGTTAGGAAGAAGTGGGTGATAAAAAATTGTTTGATCCAGATCTTATAGATGAGACTATAGCCAAAATAGCTAAGATAAGGAAGAATATTCAGACTGCTTAAAACAAACAGAAGAATTATGCGGATACCCGGAGGAGGGATTTGGAATTTGAGAAAGGTGATCGTGTGTTCCTTAAGGTCACTCATTTCAAGAGGATTAGTAGGTTTGTCAAGAGAGAAAAACTAAATTCCTAATTTATTAGGCCATTTGAAATCTTAGACAGAATTGGCATCGTCGCCTACAGATTGACACTATCTCCAGAACTATTTAAGGTCTATAATATGTTCCATGTGTCCATGCTACGCAAGTACTACCCGGACACCTCTCATGTCTTGGCTTGCAAGCCCATTTCACTCCAGGAGGATCTGTCATACGAGGAGATAACAGTGGATATTATGAACCGAAAGAGCAAAGCAAAGTACTTCGCAACCAAAAAATTCCATTTGTTAAGGTCCTATGGCAGAATCACATACAGGAATAGGCCACATAGAAGCTAGAAGCAGACTCCAGGGCTCAATATCCCCAACTGTTTGATTGAGTGAGAGAAATGCAAATTTGAGGAAAAAATTTCTTTTAAGTGGGGAGAGTTGTAATACAGGGAATTAATTTGAAATATTTAAAATTAATGTATAAAATATAATTTTTTAATTTATGAATTTTTACTTAATGTAAAAATTTAGAAAAAATAGGTGGAGGATGAAATTAAAAATAATTTTAGAAAAAATGGGTGAAAATTTGGGTTCTGGGGGTGTTTTTAAAAGAAAAATCAGAAACTAGGGATCAAAACATAATTTAAAAAAATATACCACGTAGGACTGCTCAATCAATAGTCCCGAAAAATTGGAGCGCATTGCGTGGCAAAGAATGCTGATGCAGTGCCACACAGGAGGCCACATTGGTAATCTGCGTGCCCGCGATCGGACAGTCCGAATTTGTTCCCGCATGCGTGGATCGTTCAGATCTGTTCCCTCATCAGGCACAATCGGACGGTCCTGATCGAACCCAATGAACGGTCCAAATTCGTTTCTTCTTTAAACATGATCGTACGGTGTAGATCAAATCGCGATGAACGGTTCAGATTCATTTTCTAATTAAACACGATCGAACAGTTGAGATCAAATGTGATGGATGACCCAAATTCAATGGAGGCGGATATAAATACCTCACTCACACCAAACCCTAACCTTAGCCGTCAGTCTCTCCCGCTGGAGAAGAAAAATCAGTCGCCGAGAAGGGAGCCGACCGTCGCTCGCCACCGCGCTAAAGCCACCTCCGACTGCTAAAAAATTTAAAAAATCCTTCCAGGCGCTCGAAATTTTATTTTGAATACCCCCATGGTCAAATTGGAGTCAAATGACTAGTGGATGAGCCAAAAACTACGAGTAAAACTCGACAGTGCCACCACGGAAAAAACTAAAAATTGCCTCCGATGAGCCCCTTTCCGATTCCCATTTCATGCAATTTTTTCACTATTTTATTCACCGTTCTATTTTCTACAGGTTGACTGAAGAAAAATACCTAATTGTAAAGCTGAGCCGGTGGAACTGCTGGATCGGAAAATTCTGCCACATGTGAGTTTTTGTTTTTAGACTTTTTCAGTCAGTCGAGGTCCCTTAATGTGTTTTTTTACAAGGATGAGTATAAAATCGGTCAAAATTAGCTAAAACTGGCTGAAAACGGCCAGTTCGAGGCAAACTGCCACCACGGGCGACGGTGCCGTCGCCGAAGCACGGTGGCGGTGCCATGTTGGAATTCTGAAATTGGCCGAAAAGGGTTCCTAACACTGATTTTGGATTTTTTTGTGGTATTTGTAGGTAGTTGAAGCGTGTTTTCATCTCCAAAAAAAAATTCAGGGAACCGGGGGACCGCCAGTAAGCGTAGTTGAAAGTTTAGCATTTTAGACACCGATTCAAGTAAGACTCCCTCACCTTATTCCCTGTTATGGAATTGAAGTTTAATTATAAATAATACGATATTTTGCGTAATTTAAAAAATATCCATAATTAATTACAAGTTACTAATGGAGGCATAACTAGTTATTTATTAATGTTTGTCCTATTTTAACTGATTGATTGATTTTACAGTTTCGAATGCATGATAATACACTGGAATTAGTATGATGATTCAATTGTATTTTCTTGATGCATGTATTGCTTGTTTTGCGTGATTTACAGTTAAATTGGGGAACTGAAAAATTAAATGTAAACGAAAAATTGCTTAATTAACTGAATGGATAAATGGTAGCCTTACTAGATATCCTGAAAGATGGTGGATAGACTGGGTACATAGGGAACCCTACCGTGAACGTTGCCTCATACTGGATAGGGTATCGAGGATTGATATTTTTGATGCTCATACCGGACAGGTTATGAGATGACCCGTTTCACCCTCATATCGGACGGGGTATCGATGATTAATATTTTTGACGCTCATACCGGATGGGATATGGGGTTGACCTGTTTCACCCTCATACCGGACGAGACATTATATTTTTTACGCTCATACTGGATGGGGTATGGGGTCGACCTGTTTTACCCTCATACCGGACGGGGCATTGAGGGATGATATTTTTGGTGCTCATATCAGACGGGGTATTGGGATGACCGAATAGTTGACAATGTTGAATAATGATTCACGCGTAGTAGGAACATTCCTATGGACCCCAATAGATACTAGTAAGCAGATAAAAAAGAAAGTTGTTATTTTGGCAAATTTAAATATGAGATTATGATATTGGTTATGTTATTACCTTTATGAGTCAGTTTTGAAAATCTCGTTACGGTAAGTATGCGGTAAATAATTTTAGTTATGATAAATGAATTTACTTAAATTAAGAGTTTTATTAGTTATTTGTTATAATTTCTAGCAACCTTTATTTTTGTATTGGTGAGTAATGTGACATTCTTATTGAGTTAGTGTAGCTCACTCTTTCATTAACCATTTCAAATCAAGAGAACCAAGATTCAGATCCCAATCTACAAGAGGGTTGCGAATATGATGTCCAGTTATTTACTTTCTATTTATTTCCTTAATTTTTCGTTTGTTCTTTTGAAATGGTCATTCTCGTAGTCATATTACGTACTTTAAATTATTGTGTAAGGAAAATAAACCATAACTTATTATTTCACTTCCACATTCAATTTATAATTTATTTTTTTTAAGTTCCGGATTGTTACAATTTGAACCGTGTTGCCAAAAATACAAAAAGAGAGCCTTTTTCATTGAACAATAAAACCTAAATATATAATAGCTGAACTTGCAGCTTTTTATACATCCACATATTTATAATTAAGTCAGTAAACACAATTACTAACTAATTAACTAAGCTGAAGTTTTGTCTAATAATCTATAAAATGCGTCTATACTTATTATCACTACAAGACAATGTATTGAAGCGTAGCACTCAATCTTTTGTTTGTAAAATTTAGTTAGTTTACTAAATTTTCATTCTCCATATCACTCTTTCAAAATGAAAGTGAAGTTTGAGATTAAAAAAATAAATAAATTCTAGAATTTTTGAGAAGATGGAGAGAGCCTGTGTACAAAAAGGCCCACTACACGGCAATCCGGTATTTGCACTTTCAAGACAAAGTGGCTCGTGTCTTTGCCATATGGCGAAGAAACAAGAAGCATATTCATTGTGGGCTTATATCTATGTCATTGACATTAACTTTATGATATGAACATAATATAATTCATCCATATATTATTTATCTTTTAAATTTTAAATTCATAAATAGAATAATTTTAATTCTAAATTAATCATAGATTACACAATTACAAATTATTTACTCATCTTCTGCCGACCCTCTTTATTTTTAAACTCAAAATTTGACTATTGGAGGATAAAATCCTAATGGTATGAAAAAACAGAAATAATTTTTGGAATAAAACTTCATAATATAACTAAATAAATAGAATCACTAGATTCAAAAATAAATTAATTTTATTTATTAAATTTTTTCTTATTAATTACTTAACATATAGAAGGTAATCATAATTTATATATGTAAAAAACAATTAATTTTTTGTTATTTTATGTTCCATAATTTTCTATTGAAAGGTGTTAATAAATAAACGAGTTACTATTAAATATAAAAGTAATTTAGAATTAATTATTTTTATTATACTTTTTATTTTTGTTTCCTATAATTAAAAATGAAATTCAACTCAAAATTTAAAAAAAGAAAATACCAAACAAATGATTAATTATACAACTAACGTAAGGAATTGGGGTGAGAGACATGACATGGCCTCTTTAAAATTCCCTTGCATGTGGGCAATTGGTGCAGAATTAAATGAATGAAGAATGGTCACCCAACGCTATTTAAGTCTGAGACAAAACATCTCATGCCTTTCCCTCTTTTATATGTCACCTCAAATATACTCTCTCTCTCTTTTTTTTGGGTGAGACCAAAATTCAAATAATTTTGCAAGTCTTGGTAAAATAGTTTTTTACATTTCTTTTTAAAAAAATTAGGATTCAACCCCGGGCTTGGGAAGAGGAAGAAACCAAAAAGACAAAGAACATGATTGAAGAATCATGTTTTCATCATTCACATGACAGCATATTTTCAAATATACATGTGAAAACTCTGATCTACGCAATTCCATCTCACCACCTTTCTATACATAAAATATGTAATCATCATATTACGTGTACATAAAATATATACGTACATTTATACTTTCTTCGTATTTACTCAACTTCTAAATCTAAAGTAATGATTCATCTTCTCGCAGCCTTTAGCTCATCATATCCGATACATGTACATCTCATCCCCCCAGAAGCTATTCAAACCCTTCAAAATAATTAAATCAATCCTACTCTCTCTTTTAGGGGAAAAAAAATCATAATTATTTTTTGTATAAATCATACTTTCTCTTTTATAAGACTGAAATTTCTGATAAAAAAAATAAATAATTTTTAATTTTGTTAAAATTTTACTTTTTATACAGTATTAAAGCTACAACAACCGGCAATTACCCTTAAAAGAATAATTAATTTATTTTATTTTAATAATACGTTGTGATAATAATAAAAATTAAGAAAAAAATATACATAAATAATTATTATTATTTTTTAGTTATTTTAAATTTAAGTCAAATAAAAATATTATATTTTAAAACTTTAGCTGTAAGAATCAAGTACTAAATAAAGAATAATTTTGTAAATCCTCTCAACTCAAATCAACTAAAAGCCAAGTCTCCAGTTTTAGTTCCCATCGAATCAGCCAAAAGAAGAAACATAAAATAAAAGGATACCTCAGAAAATAAACAAAGAAGGCGAACTTCCCCTTCTTCCTCCTCTTCCCTTTTTTCTCCAGTCACCATCACTCTCACTCATGACCACCGTCTCTCTACGCTAAAATCATTAAATCTGGACAATTCTCCTCCTACTTCTAAAGCATTTCAACTCCCTCACAAAGGTAACTCTGTTTTTTTTCTCTCTCTCCAACCCTACTTCTTCTCTATCTCTCATTGTCTTCTTCTTCATACTTGCTGGTAATTGGTAAATGTAATTCAATTCCTTACAAGAACTCTCGCCAGTTCGTTTACGCTTTTGCTTTTAATTAATTTGATCTCGTACTGCTTATTTTTACTTTAGCATTTCATTTCTTCGATATCTTCAGCTCTTTTAACTTGTCACTAGATCTGATTTGGGCCACTAAGCACGCATAGGTCCAAGAAGGGAATGAATTTTGATACACTCGTCTCTATTCTTTTCGAAATTGTAAGTTGTGGCTTGAGCCGACGAAAGGTACTGAGGAGCAGAGTTAAGGTTGTGTTTTGAACGTGTGGCCTAAATGGAGGCTAGAATGAAGAAGTACAGACAAGTCAGTCCTGAAAGAGCTAAAGTGTGGACGGAGAAATCCCCTAAATATCAACAACAGCAGATTAAGAAAGTCCCTGTTGTTTATTATCTCTGTAGGAACCGCCAGCTCGAGCATCCTCATTTCATCGAGGTGCCTCTTTCTTCACCAGATGGTTTGTTCTTGAGAGGTAAATTGGCGTTTTTGTATCTATGGAGTTCTTTTTGGAATTTCTCTTTGCAGTTTCCTTGAGGAGTCTTTTTTTTTTTTTTTTTAAATATAGATGTAATTGAGAGGCTTAATGTTCTTAGAGGCAGAGGAATGGCTGCCATGTATTCATGGTCCTGCAAGAGGTGAATTTTGCTTCTCTCGCTCATATCTTTCTCCCCTTAATATTGCTAGACATTTATTTTTATTTTTGCAGGTTATTTTATTACAGGCTAATGAAAATAGGTTCATCATGTTATTACCAGGCATACTTGCATTTCGTTTTCCTTCCATTTTTTCATAATTTTATTCAATAATGAATGCAGAAGTTACAAGAATGGATTTGTTTGGCACGATCTTTGTGAAGATGACTTGATTCTACCTGCTCATGGAAATGAATATGTTCTTAAAGGTTCTGAGCTATTTGAAGAGTCCAATTCGGGTAATCTTCTACATCCACAATCACTTGAAGAAGCTTTTATAACATCATCGAAGACCTAAATCCAAAAATCTTCTGTGCAGATCGTTTTAGCCCTGTTGTAAATATAAAAATGCAAAATCTTAAGTCATTACCAGAACCACCATCTTCTAGGTGCCAGGACGATAGTTCATCATCTTCTAGCATGAACGGAAAGGGAACTAAACATTCTCAGGAAGATGAGCTTTCTCCTTCAGTTCAGCAGCCTGGTTCCTCTGCTGTCTCACCTGAGTCTGGATACGAAAGGAATTCTTCTTGGGGTGGGTCTCTCTGTTTGACGGAGTACAAGGTCTATAAGAGTGAAGGACTTGCTGATGCTTCTACGCAGACTGAAGAAAATGGCAGCAGGCCTAAAACTCGTGAAACCTGTACTAGGGGTGTTTCTACTGATGATGGCTCGCTAGAACCTCTATGTAACCAGAATTATCAAAACCAGACTCCATGTGCAAAAGAGAATTCTGAGGCACACACAGAATCTGTTTCTCCTCCACCATCTTCCTGCAGTGCCTCTTATTCGGGTGGAAAAACTGAGACACTGGAGTCCCTGATTAGAGCTGATGCTAGTAAGATCAATAGTTTCAGAATTCTTGAAGAGGAGGGACTGAGAATGCCAACCAATGCAAGAGTCAAAGCTACAAATATGTTGATGCAATTGATATCTTGTGGGTCAATATCAGTGAAAGATCATAGTTTTGGCCTTGTTCCGACCTATAAGCCAAGGTTTACTCATTCAAAGTTTACTTCGCCATTTTTCTCTACTTCAATTATGTTGGGAGAGCTTGATTGCTTGTCAGAGAACCCAAGACTGATGGCTCTAAGATTGGAAGACAAAGAATATTTCAGTGGTAGCTTGATTGAGACAAAGTTGCTCAAGGAAGAAGGAGATGGAAATACCTCTCTGAAACGTTCTTCTTCCTATAATGCTGACAGGTTAGTCTGGTTAGAGTTCTTATCTTGCAGCAAATGGTTATCTTATTAACAATTCTTACTTTCTGTCTTTGGTGGTATCTCTAGGTAAAGAAAACCAATGTGACATTTTAAGTTGGTGGCAATATTGGCAGATTAGATATAAGCATTATAATAGCCCAGGTTTGAAGACTATTCTCTAGGAAAATGGATTTGGTTTCGTTTCTCATGGAGTGTGTTGAGGCTTATTGACCAACAGATAAGCTGAGTGCATTTTTATTTGTAAAGAACTTTTAGCGAACAATTAAAAATTGAAATAACAAGAGGCAGGTAGGTGTTTTGACTTCATTGAATAATAAGAGGGGTTATCTAAATTTCCCTATGAGAAGCAAGCTTCAAAACCTAACTTATCTTGAAGAAGGTGAACTTTTCCCATCCATTGCAGTACTTTCCTGGATCTAGATATGTCTTGTATATGGTTGTGATTTGTTTATGGAATATTTTTCTTTTGGTTAATATTTCTGGAAAGAAACTGAAATATAGGACTATAGGATGAGAAAATTCTTGATCTACCACCAATGGAATGGATTAAAATAGTCTGGAAATGGATTTCCAAGAAAAGCTTATCCTTTATGTCCTGTAGTAAAGTTCCCATGCATTTTTATCCCTAGCCTTTACCTTCACGGCTTTCAGACTTTCACTCTTTACCTTTAGCATACAATATGGAAATCAGGTGCACAGGTGGCCTGGAATATGCCTTGTGGGATTGAACTGTTGCTTTCAGAAGCACAAAGCTTTTTCTAGATGGGGTTCATTAGCCACATCGATCTAAATCATTTATAAAGGAAAGGAAATTATACTGTCAGCACTAGTTAAATATTGAGGTGAAGTTGGATTATGAAATCTTATGTATGTTTCTATCAACCATGATATTTAGCTATCTTTTAGATGCACTGAAAATTGCATTAACTATGCTATGAAAACCACTGGTCAGCTAGCTATGGCTTATGGTGTTTCTATTATTTGACTGGGGGAATATGAAATTCATGAGGATAGTTGTCTGTCTGATCAATTTCTTCCCGTTGAATTTTCTATCTTTCTTGTGTTTTTTTTCCTAATTTTTTAGCTTTTAGTTGGATAACCAAAAAAAAAAAAACTCTTTTACTCTTAGAATCTGTTGGCCTAAATAATCTAGGTAACCGAAGAGGAAAATGAATTGGATTTCGTTAAATTTTCAACTTATTTAGTTTATAAGCCAAAAACTAATAAATAACCTAATATAATCAATGCGACAAAGTAAGAAGTAAATGTTGGATGGAATCAATGAAGATATATCTTAATCTTTTTGAAATAATTGCTTCTTCAATGAGTGAAAGATATTCTATTTGAAAATTATAATTCTCATCGTAACTCACAATTTTTTTTTTTTAATAATTAAAATCAAATTATCACTACTATAATGAGCAGTTTAGTTCATCTGGTACAATAATACGATAATAAAATAACTATTAGGCCCTTTTTATTCTTTGTTGAAGATGAATTGTGGAAATGGTTGGGGCTGGGATGGGGTTTGTGTATTATCAGGTCAGGTTTTGGCGCCTGAGATTCCCTGGCTTTTCGGTACGGGTGGTTGATACTGTTTCATATGCTATTAGTTATTGATACATAATGTAGAGATAATGCTTTCGCAATTTTTATTAATTCATGCCAAACTCTAGAAATATGGAATTTAAATTGTAGGACTTGCAAGCAATCAGATACGGTCGAGGATACCGAGGACTCAAACTCTGGGGGTTCCAAATGCATACCCCGTGCAATCAAGGCATCTTTAAGCAAGCAACCCCGAAATGATTCCATGAGATCCCCTGCTTTCGACAAACCAAAAAGCTCCTCGGATGGGGCTGACAGCTCACAAGATACCTCTGCTAGCACATCTAATAGCGTCAGTAGGAGAGTTACAGAACCTGCGACAGGTAAGAAACATTCCAAGAGGGTGGAGTCCTTCGAAGAAGAGAAGGTGATTAAAATCGAGGAAAGTTAAGTGTCAGATCCTGAGTCCTGACTATATTGTCTTGAAAATTTAAAATTTGTTGATATTAAACAGAGTTGTGTTCATGTTGGTTAAGATTCTACTTTCATTTGCTCTCAACAGGCTTGCTTCAGGAGCTCGGGTTATAATCCAATCAAAAGCACCCTGCAATGCCAAGGTTGGATGCTCTTAGGGAACAATATTTTGGAGGTCTAGCAAGGGTCAAGGAAAGGTTGGTTACTTTTTTAAATGGTAGCCGGTATCATGTTTTGGTTTTGAATTTCAAATGATTCCAATTTATTTGCCGGGTCCACGTGATGATCTGTAACTCTCCAAAAGCAAACAAAAAAGTGAAGGTGAAAAAAATTCGTAAATTGCAATTGGGGGGATGGATGTGGAGATGTGAAGAGTGGTCCTTTTGCCTGCTGGATCGAAATCCCTGATAGTCGGGAGTAAATTTTGGGTCAGCCTTCTTATATATTAAGATGGTACCTTTTTTTAAAGAATAATTTGTAACTAGAGTTACCATATATTTTGCAGTTCTCCGTTTCTCACGTGGGAGTTATTTGGCTGCAACTGAAGGACAAAAATAGAAAAAGAAAAAGAAAAGAGAAGAAAAAAAGAAAGCATTTGACAGTTCCTTTTTCTTTTTGCTAAAAATATTTGACAGTTTCTGAGTTCTCAACCTCCCAAGGTATGAAAGAAAAGAAAAATTTTGTCATTTTAATCGGATGTTAGTGCTGGTGCAGTAGTCTAACATCCGATTTGGATTGTGACTGGCTGTAACAAGACAACTTGTTTTGACCGTATGATTAAAAAGGTTTGTTTTTTAAATAAAGTCAAAAAGATGGGTTAAAGAAATCAGGGATGTGCCTGTTTTTTGTTATAAAAGAATTAGTTGAAACTTGAAAATAAAGAAATTGAGGGGAAGGAAGTGGGGCAGAGGCGTTGGAACTGTGGAATTTATGATGAAATTTAAATATTGTTGTGATTCATTTGTGTGCAAATGCAAATTTAATATTATGAAAAGGAACAGTGCATTGAATATCTAAATTATTATCGGAGTATAAATGTTAAAAACTAGATCACTAATAAAAAGTATTTGCTTAAAAAGGGGCTTTTTCTTGGTTGGGTAGTGCTGTGGTGGGTATATATATTCTCTTCCCCTAATAAAAATATATACACCCTTTGATAGATTAAAGGAAAGACTTGAAAAATAGAAGGCCGTGCAGCTTCTCTAGAAAAAGAAAAAATATAAACGAGGAGAATTTGTTGACGTAGTCATAATCTTCCAAGCGTACAACACATAAAAATACCTTTCGATTTTGTAAACAAAATTTTGTTTCACACAATGGGTAATACAGAATCGAGATGGGGAATAAGTAATTGAAATTTGGCTTTGTTCTTTTAAAAAATTCATTTGATAAGCTTTGTTTAGAGCGTGTGAATTTGGATAAATTTGAACTCTACGGATGTGAACTAAATAAATTTCAGGACAGGGTTCACCTCACATGTACTCAAGTAATTTTGTTTAACACATTTAATTTATAATTAAATTATAAGTAGATATATTTTGAGTAAACAACCCTAATAATACAGAGAAATTATGCGTTATTTTTGGATATAGAAAGATTTTCATTTACATTTTTAATAAATTGAATCCTTGTGTAATTACTAAAAGGAACAGGGCCTGAGTGCAATGGAGAGACAAGAATCAGTAAATGGGTTAATGGGTTTTCTTTGTGAGCTGTTTGAAAAGGAAGATGGGTGAGAGAAAGGGAGATTTCAAGGCTTTTTATTTGTGGACCTCTTTTTAATTTTAATGTTGTGAATTGAATTGAATCAGCCCACACACACACATATATATGTATTTTTTAAAGTACCATATAAAATGATACGTAATATTTGATATAACACTCACCTATGCGTGCAACAACGTCATCACATCACATAAATTCGATGATAATGGTAGAATAAAGAGAAGGGTTAATTTGACTAAAAATTATAATTAAAATTAATTTAAACAAAAGTCGATAGTGCAAGAACTAAATTATTATTTTAGCCAAATTGTTGATAAAAATGATATACATTCTTTCTATCTTTATCAATATTTTTTATAACATTAAGGAAATAATTAATAATAATTAATTTGTGTTATTTAAACATCCAGATGGCTGTAGTAGACATTCGAGAAGAAGAAAAAGCATGCTGACTCATATTTTTCTTTAATTTCTGTTCAAAATCAGTAATTTACCCTAATAAATTATATATATATATATATAATATTTATTCATTTTAATTACTTACCAGATGTTACTAATATGAGAAGGAAAAAAAGATTTAAGTAGGTTCCCTCAATTTTATCAAAAATTCGTTAAATATAGAGGAGTAAGAAACCAACTTTTCTTAAAACGCATATTATATATATCTCAGACACCCCTCTTTATATTTCAAAAGAATATATACATATAGCTTACACACCACCATCTCAAAGCAATTATTGATCTAGAAACATCAGGATAGAATATAAATTTGCTGATTTTGTGTAATAGTTCTCTTCTAAAAGCTCATTAAGGTTCTTCTAGCCCTGATTTTCTTCTAGATTTGGCTTCATAAATTACCAGCATTATAATTGATTAATAATATTTGATGATTTTCTCCATGTAATAATGAAACGAAAAGATTAAATGTTTACTGAGATAACTGTAGACAAGAATATTGATGAAGCAACAATTCTGAGCAAGAATTGCTTTGTACCCCAACCATGAAAAAGAATGGTTGGTGACAATCTTAGCTCATCTCACCATCTCTGCCACTCTTGTTGAGCATGAAGTCGTCTCTGGACCTCCTCTTGTCTGCCTTGTGTTGTACGAGTTGCAGTTTGGGCATTTATGTGCCACGACATGGAACCGAATGTGAGAGTTTGCCCCGCAGTCATTGCATAGAATCCACACCTGAGTTTTGGTACCACAACATATTAGGGCTTTACAAGGTGAGTTTGACAACAAAACAACTGTCTGCATATAGTTTACTTGCCTACCATTTTATTCTGGTAGATTTCTGGCATTGGAGTTGAGGCAATCTGCATCAACATGGAGATGTAGAAAGAGTTATACACATGTACGCACATATAGTTTCCGAAATGATCAGGAAGAAAATATGGACGTATCATCTGAATACCTCATGATCGAGTTTTGTCCACAAACTTGACATATCACAGATGGACTTCGAGCAAACAGGGCATGAGTACCTGCAACATTCTAAGGATATAACAGGCAGCATAAAACGACTCGTAATGCATCTACTATCATACAGAATTGTAAATCTCTTTACTGGCTCTTTTTTCCTTATCCATGTTTGCATCCACATAATTCATATAAAGAAACATAAAGGTGCTGACCTGTAGTGAAGCTCCATCTCTTTCACACACTCCAAATGTATCGTGTGTCCGCAAGGTAAAACAGTAATATCTGCCCTCGTGTCAAAGAGAAACTGTCATCAAATTGCAAGAAGTCATCCCTTGTAGAAAACAGTTTTCTTAAATTGGTAACCAAGTTATGTTAAACACTTGAGTGTACCTCAAAGCAAACAGGGCAATTGTGGTGCATTGCTCTTTCCACACAACAATGTGCATCCTTCATTAATTTTGAATAGCAACAGCCTGGTGCAAAAATTAAAATTGTCAAGGAAACTGTAGAAGGAATGCAGAAAAAGAAAAGAAAAACCAACGCAGAAATCATGTTTAACTCCCACTCACCGCATTTCATACAATGAAAGAAGTTATCCTCGCCTCCGGTTCTGAAAAAGAAGTAATAATAATGTTTTTTTAGGAATTACTCGAATAAGGCCAGAGCAGAAATGAAAAACCTAAGAGAGATTAACTAAAGAGGGTTTGGTGTACTGTGTGGAACTTGAATATAACATTGATAATTTTCTTCCTTGCATAACCTGAGAACTTTATCATTGTTTTCACAGGAAATGGAACTTGAATACAAACATAGAGTGGCCTCTCCGAAAAGGAAATTTAGAATACATATTGGTAGGTACACTGGACATGAAATAATGGCAATACAAAAAAAAAAAAGCATCTCAACTGCTCTGAGCATGAGCTGATGAAATGAGAGTCTCTTACCTGCAGATCCCACAGTCATCACAATGGTATTGTTTTTTGGATACCTGAAACAAAAACTCATACTTCTTACATGCAGCCAATCAAATGTGCAAGAATCACATTGATTATTGTCCAGATTACAAACTTACATCATCATCGAAGAATTTACATTTTGCACAAAAGTACTTTCCCATACAAACTCCACAGTTCGTGCAGTTCTGTTGGACCTGATAGTACAGAAACAAAGATCAAAATTCTGTAACTACTAGTTGCTATCTTCTTATCATTTTTCTCAACTTGTGTATTCATTTCTATCTAGAGACCTAGTCACTTACATCTTGTTCGGTTCCACATAGGGAGCAAATGACCTGAAATCCAAATGGAGCTGAATTAGCCAACAAGAGAGAGAGAGAGAGAGAGAGACAGAAGCTACATTTTGACGCAAATGAAAATAATTGATATCTAAACCAAAATGATGACCTTGAAAACAATTTAAGATGATGTTACCCTATGACGTTTCATATCAACTTGGTCATTTATTCCCAATCACCACTATGCATTTATAACAGACATGGAGTAGAAAACGATAATGGGAGGACCATTAACCTAAAAATTAAACATTATGAATTGCTTTATGGTCTTATCTTATAACTGAGGTTAGAGTACTTTAGAAGGAAAAAAGGATTAATCTAGAGCAGCTAATTTGCTGGTGTACACTAGATTCTTCATCCCACAATGGCTAAGAGTTAAGAGAATCTCTTTAATTGTACAAAAAGGTTATTCTCCATCCGATGCAGAACAACTTTTGGAAGACAAAATTCTAAAGAGATAATATCTCATTTGAGTTCAACCCAAACTCTGATTACATCATTTTTTTAGTGTGTAAACCTGATAACCTGTTTCTGTAACATATGAATCATATTTTTTTGAAATAACATATGAACCATATTAACTGCATAAATTCTCCCAGTTGAATGGCTATTTCGTATATAAAAATTTCTCTTCCTACGTAGGTTATGGCTTAAAAATCTCTCTACCTGTAAGAAGAAGGCCACTCGTCCCTCTCAACTGAAGCACTTTTTACTACACACAACTCTAACAGCATAATATTTCAATTGAGCTCAGCCAAAGCTTGACCATTCATAGGTATCAATTGGATTTGATGTGACACTAATGCTTAGACAGGTAGAACAAAAAAATGGGACAACCTATTTTGTCTCATTATTTTATTTTCAATCAAGTCCACTTTTTGTCCCAGTGGTCATTGTTTGTATTATCTGTTGTCTATTTACAAAGCTATATATAGATAAGATTGGATCAAAATAGCTATCAAAGTAGCTGCTACTTTTATTGCAGAAATAAAAAAGGGAGATAAAAGAAAAGCGCAAAAGGCAAGATTCAATTTGCAGGCCATATGCCCACCAAGACATCCGATCCTGCAGTCCTTTTCCAGTTTTTACTTTTCTCCTTTTTTTTTTTTTCTGAAATATTTACTTTTCTCCTTTATAGATATTTCAACGAGCGGATACTAAGGTCTAATCATATTTATTAGGTCTACACGACTAAAATCTTACTACTTTCCCCTTTATAGATATTGCAATAAGAAAATACAGCTAGTTACTTCAGTCTTATTTAAAATCCCATAAAGTTATATATATAATTACTGTGTAATTTTCTTCTTATGGGAAACTCGAGATATGGCAACCCAGAAATATATTAGCATTCCTCAACAACCAACTTGTGGTAGGATTTGAAGATAACTTACAGAAATCAGAAGAAATACATATTCATGATATTGTTTACATCAAATTTGTAATATGTAAAAAGAAGATCTGATACTGACCTTTTCAACTTTATGGCGAGGAATATCGTGCCGATCAAGGGGATCAGACTCCAGAGAGTTCTGTTCATGTACAAAACAACCACAGGAAGGTCAATATCAGCTAAAATTAACAGATAAATAGATTAAAAGATTTTTAAAGAAACGGTAAATTACAGTATGTTTTTAGGTTTCAGGTCTAATCGCAACTAACTGCATTATTTTTCAAAAATTACAAGGCAATTTTTCCAGCTAACTCACGGTTGCAGAAATGCAGAAAAAGGCTAAAATAACCATTACATCAACTCCTTTTAAATTTTAATTACTAGAGATTCCCTCTTCGCCTCTTTACTTCTCTTCATTAAAAAGAAAAGTCAACTTCCTTTCTTAAACTCTTTACTACAAATTCATTTCCTCTCTTAGGTTTCCAAGAGATACACCTTCCTGCCATATACTATAAATACGATTTGAGAGGAAATATAAAAGTAAATAAGAGCTAGAAGATAAACGTATTTATGCCTCTGATTGTGTGCGTATACATATGCATACAGTTACCTGAAATTGAAGCTTGTTGGATTTGACGGGAAATATAAATTTACAGGCGATGGGTTTATTAGAAGCAGGGATTTGATTGTATCAAAGAAATGGGTAACAGAAAGGGGAGGAACCAGAGTTTTTCTGGACGTTCTTGGGAAGAATGAGAAAGGGGGTTTAGGTGTTGCAGATAAAGAAAGACAAATTCGAGAAGAAATTTAAAGACATATTTATGATTTTAACCTATAAAAAAGGCATAAGGAAAAAGTAAGAGAAGATGATAGATTTAATACCTTAGCTTCATTATGGCAATGTCTGCAATCAAAAATTTCATTGCAGCATGGGGCTCTTATCTTGCATTTCCTCCTGTAATGGGAACACCTGAAAAATGATAAAACAAAATCAATCATCAGTTTTTTCTTTTAATAAGAAAAGGGATAGAGAGAGAGAGAGAGAGAGAGAGAGAGAGAGAGAGAGAGAGAGAGAGAGAGAGAGAGAGAAGAAATACCCATAAGTTGCAGATTCAATGTCCATGGATGAAAAAATTTGAAGAGATGAAAGAAGGAATTTTAAGTCTTGAAGAATTTATAGGGGTTGATGGGAGATGATGAG
The DNA here is from genome assembly GCF_054855325.1 of Carica papaya. NCBI lineage: Eukaryota > Viridiplantae > Streptophyta > Magnoliopsida > Brassicales > Caricaceae > Carica > Carica papaya. The sequence continues at coordinate 10,633,637 of NC_142310.1, forward strand.
TCAGCAACACGCAAGATCGTAATCTTTATCCGCAAAAATCATCACTTTATTTTACTAACTAATATTAGAAAATATCTCCCCATTCTCAGGCCTTTATTTTTAGTTATCATTAGTATTTCTTTTTTTTTAATTCAAAAAAAATTGAACTATAAAAGTTTAATGGCGTAATCCCACTCTGGATACTCTTTAATTATAATTAATTTAATTATAAAATATTGATTGATTAACGTAATTTTATCTTTTTTAAAAAATAATCAAGCAATTTTCTTTCTTAAAAAATAAAATAATATGTTACAGCAATTTTCCAAGGAATAATTTAACGTGTGCATGTATTCTATATGTAAAGACATGAAACAAATTGTTCTTCATAATATTTTTATTACACATGAATGTATATGTTAAATTAATAATGAAAATAATTAATTTACATGCGTGTGTTAAAGTTAATAGTAAATTAATTTAATTTTATTCACATCCATGCATGATTAAATTAATTAGTTAAAAAATAATAAGTTGCATGCATCTAATTAATTTTACACATCATATGGATGATGTTTGAATAAATTTAAAAATAATTAAATTTTATTCATTTATTAAATCAATTTTACGTACGTGATGCTCTAAATCACCTTACATACATGAATTGAGCTAGTTTTTTTTACAAAAGAATTTTAGAAATAATTAATCCACATGCATTTATTAAATTAGTTTTACAAATAATTAGTTAAATGAGAGTTAAACAAATTTTTCTTTTAAAATTTTCATTAATTCTTTTATAAACTTTTTGATTAAAATAGATTAGTAATAAAATAGGTCAGTTGCTATCACCTTTTTTTTTTTGTTTTTTTGTTAGTGATTATCTTTTTTTTTTTCTAAATATAATTGTTGTTTTTAATTTAAAATGAAAATCAAAACACATAAATATAAAAAATAAGTGGCTCTAAATTGAAAACAAATAATTCAAATATAGAAATAGTATAACTAAAACTAAAACTAGAATCAATATATTAAAATAGATGTAGGAGAGGACAATGTAATCATGTTTAAAAATAATAAATATATAAAAATGGAATCAATATACTCAAATTTAGTGATCTCACACTCCATTTTTGTCCAAATAGCCATTTAACTTTTTCATGATTTTAAATTTTTGGTTTTAAGTTAAACATTTAGTAAATTCCCCTTTCCCCTTAAGCCCAATTCAAAAGATTAAACAAATGCACAAAAAATTTGAAGCTTTCTCTTGTTAACTGGTTGAGAATGAATTCCAGATTTTGAGCAACTGAATTCTACTACATTCTGCCCTACATGTTGCTAAACTAGAACAAAAAATTTGCATAATAAGCAATAACTAGCAAAAAAGAATAAAAGTGTACATATAGCTACAGCCTATGCTGTTACAACTCTACGTGATGAATAAGTTGAAAGCAAATTCTAGCTGTGTATATGTTTCTGATGCTGCACTATCAAGACAGATGTTCTGCTATCAAGATCTGGAGAAGCAAGCCAATCTCCGACGATTCCCAGTTCTGGAAATTCACTCCATTGATCAAGACCTTTTGTCAATTCACTTTCCTTGGCGGTGCCTCTGCCAACTATAAACAAATCGAACTCATCAACCAACGATCGAAGGATCAAAGCAGTCTCCGTCCCATCTTTTGCAGTTTTCTCTATGTAGATCACATATTCTTCTCCTAAATTATTGTGCATAATATCCTCTAACTCTTTTGAATCAAGAATCCTACTACAATGTGAGGTCTTATTGGTATTTTGATTTGCAGAAACTATGCGCACCACAGTCAAATTGAGTCTTGAGTCTCTCGTCATGCGCTTGGCTAATGCTAAAGCCTCTCTATCATCTTTTCCACCGAAGAAGATCATACAAGCTTGATAGGAGGTTTTTGATGATTCCCTCACACTTTTTCTCTCTATTCGACTACGATCAGCAAGGATTCCAACAGAACAAGGTGCAGTTTCAAGGAGAGTGCAATTTAAGTTCCTAATCATACTACTTTCTGAAACAATTGTTGATCCATCAATAGACCATGAACGATGAAAAGGAAGGAGTATAAGTGATGTGAGTTTGTCAAAAGCGACCATGGATATGTCCTCATGCATTCGTTTGGGAGAGGAGACAGATGTGAAGATGCTGACATGAACAAGACCCCAGAAATTTCTTTGGAATTGATCAAAAGAAATAAGCACATTGTCTGAATAAGAGTGGTTGCCGACATTTTTCTTTTGTAATTGATGGGATATGAAAATAGGAGAAGCCTGACCAATGAGCTCAATCAGATGAAGCACATAAACAGCAACGGGGTAATCAGTTGATGGACATGAAGCTTCAAGGAGATTAATCATGGGGATTATGTTATCAGGTTTGTGAATACAGGAGAGTATACGAAGCTCAGAATGAGGTTTCAGATGAATTATATCTCTTCTCTGGTAACCTGAATATCTTTTCGAAGGGTCGTAAAGTATTCTGATGCAGACTGGAAGGAAGTAGGAACCCACAAAGAGAGAAAGTGTCAAGTTGGTGAAACTATGCATTTCGATTAACTGCAAATGAAGAAAGAACAAAACTATTTAGAGAAAAGAACAAGGGTCTATGTCTACATACATATATATGCATATAAAGATAAGTGAATTACCTTCTGTTCAAGGCCAAAAGCATATGCTGCTAACTCAACATATCCTTTGGTGTTCATAACAAGAGTAAGGGCAACAGCATCCTTCCAAGAAACCTTAGAAACCAATGCTGCAACGAATGTTGCCATAAACTTGATTCCAAATACCGGAATAATCAACTTGAGATCATTAAAATCTCCAGCCATCTTCAAATTCACATATCTGGAAGTATTGACCACAAAGAAAGGCAAGAAGACACTGGATACAAAGTAATCAAACTTCTCTGTCAAGGCAGATCCCAAAGGTCGACCATCTGGAACAGCTAACCCTATAATAAAAGGACCAACTGGCATAAACTGATCGAACAAACCCCAATATGCACCAGACAGAAACACTATCGAAATAATCAAGTAAACATAAGCATTCTTTACAGGCTTATCTTCAGGTGTTTGTTTAATCACCCAGAACATGGCTGGCCGTAATACCGCAAAAGTGAAAATAAAGAAAAAAAACACAGCCACCAAATCCACTATTGCCCTTTTTGCTGATGATAAATAAAACACTCTAGCAAAGCTGAACAACGTTGAAAGAATCAACCCAATTAAGTCACTCACAATTGCTGATGCTAACCCTAATCGACCCAGTTCTGAGTTTTGGATTTTCATCTCCATTAAGAAGTTGGCAATGACTGGAAATGATGACAGACATTGAATTCCTATTATCATTGCTTTCCCAGTGTCTGAAGTTGATGATCCTGACCTTGAATTTGGTCTTGTATCGACTACTTTCCAGAAAAGGAGTACAGAAAATATAGCAGGCGCTATTACAGAGGTGATCCCAACTGCTGCCGCCTTCTTCCCCGTTCTAAAAACCGTAGTCAAATCCATTTTCACTCCCATTAGAAACCAGAACATTGTGTAACCAAATGCCCCCATTGTACTTATTACGTTTTTCCTGTAATCTGCAGGGAAGAATATATCTCTGAATGTCTTATAGTTGCCCAGCATTAATGATAGAAAAGACAATGACAAACCCGCCTGGTAAATCCAAATGCAAATAAACTTAATTAGTCCCTAATTACCCAGAAACTAAAAATGTTTAGGTAGAAAGTAAGAAGAGGAATATATATAAATATATACATGGATGTATGTACTTACAGCAACCTGGGAGGTGAATTTGGTGGCTTTAATCCGCTTGAGGGATAAGAAAATTGTTTGCCATGTGGAGAAAAAGAGAATCATAAAAGAGAGTAAAAGAGGCAAAGAATAGTCCCAAATCTTCCTTCCATCGTCAAAATCCTTCATTCGCTCCCATACGCCAAATGAATTGACCGGAGGCGGGAGCTCGATGCATTCCATGTCGTTGCCGAGAATCTCCCTCGCCATTGTTCCAATAGAAAATAATGAAGATGATACAGAGACGTTGAATAAATAGGATATATAGCTAAAATGCAATGGTTGTTAGCTTCTTAATTTTATTAATTGAATTCCAGTAAACCTACAGACTGGAGATTAGTTATCAGTTATGTGTTTAAAATTTAGTCTTAAAAAACCAGTTTATGCATAAACCAACTCCATAAATAGATTAATCCAACTATTTAAGAGATGATTACTACATATTAGTTGGCCATAATAATTAGTTAAATACAAGCATGTAACTGTAGTCGTTGCTGGGATTCAATTGGGACACAGATTCAAGAATTATAAATATATCACTACCATGCATATATTTATTTAAATCATATAAATAAAAAATATTAATTTTAATTAAAAAATTATATATCTATATTGTAACGATTTCGAACTTGAAAAGAAATAAAATTATAAATTGAATGCGGAAGGAAAATAATAGAGTTAAGATTTACATTCATTACACAATAGTTTTAAATACTTAATAGGACTACAGAAATGTCATTTTTAAAAGAACATACGAAAATAAAAAAATAAACGAAAAGTAAACAACTGAGCATCATAAGATAATCTTCACTAGTTTTTGAAGGAGTCCGAGTGGTGAACTATTCACAACTCCTTTGTTGATCGTGATCTGGATCTGTCCTCTTGATCTGAAATAGTTAATGAAGGGGTGAGCTACACTAACTCAGTAAAAATATTACACTACTCACCGATACAAAAATTTGAAGGTTGGCAAAAATCATAAAAACAACCAATAGAACTCTTAATTTAAGTAAATTCATTTATCATAAGTAAAACTATTTATTGCATACTTACCGTTGCGAGATTTCCAAACCGATCTATAGAGACAATAATTCAAATAACATTCTAATATCATTTTCAAGTAAGCAAGAATAACAATTTTTCTTTTTTATTTGCTTACTAGTATCCATGGGGGTATATAGGGATGTCTCACTACGCGTGAACCATTATTCAACATTGTCAACTAACCGGCTGTCTCCATACCCTGTTTGATATGAGCGCCAAGAATATCATCCCTCAATACCCTGTCTGGTATGAGGGTCGTTCTTATACCCCGTCCAGTACGAGCGTCAAAAATATTAATCATCGACACCCCGTCCGGTATAAGTCGACGTTCACGGTAGGGTTCCCTATGTACTCGATCCATTCACCATCTCCCAAGATATCCAATAAGACTACCATTCACTCATTCACTTAACCAATCAAAGTTTTACAATTTAACCGTAAATCAACGCAAGACAAATAATACATGCATTAAGGAAACACAACTGAATCATTTTACCAATTCCAGTATGTTATCATACATTTAAAGCTATAAAATCAAATAATCGGTTAAATAGGACAAACAATAATAAGTAACCAGTTTTGACTCCATTATAACATGTAATTAATTCTTGAAACTTTTTAAATTACGCAAAATACCGTATTATTGACAATTAGACTTCAATTCCATAACATAGAATAAGGTGAGATATTCTTACCCGAATCGGTGTCCGAAACACTAAACTTTCAGCTGCACCTACTGGCAGTTCTCGGGTTTTCTGAATTTTTATGCTGAGGTTAAAATACGCTTCACGTACAAAAAATACTTCAAAAATCCAAAATCGGTGTTAAAAACCTTTTGGCCAATTTTGGAATTCTGGTACAGTGACACCGCCATGCTCCGGCGACGGCACTGCCGCATGCGATGGTGATTTGCCTGGGATTGGCTATTTTTGGCCGATTTGGTCTGATTTTATACCCATCCATGCGAGAAAATACGTTAGGAGGCATCAGTTGACAAAAAAAAAATCAAAGAACAAAAACTTACTAGCGGCGGGATTTTTTAGTACGCCGGCTTCGCCGACTCACATTTATGGCTGAGTTTTTTCTTCAGTCAACCTATAAAAAATAGAACGGTGAACGCAATGGTGAAAAAATCACATGAAATGAGAAATGAGAAATGAGAAGAGGCTAATCGGATGCGATTTTTAGTTTTTTTTTGCGGCGGTGCCGCTGGATTTTACTTGCGGTTTTCGGCTCATTCGCCATTTTTTTTTATCCGATTTGGCCATGGGGTTGTTTGAAATCAAATTCTGAGTGAATATGAGAATTTTTATCTTTTTTGATGGTCGGAAGTGGCTCCAGCACGGCGGCGAGTGACGGTCAGCTCATTTCTCCAGCGACTGGTTCTTTTTCTCCAGCCGGGGGCTGACGGTTAAGATTTGGGTTCGGTGTGAAGTGAGATATTTATACCCGTCTCCTTTAAATATGGACCGTTTATCGCATTTGATCTCGATGGTCTGATCGCGTTTAAAGATGAAATGAATCTAAATCGTTTATCACGATTTGATTTGAACTGTACGATCGCATTTAAAGAGAGAATGAATCTGGATTGTTCGTCGTATTTAATCGCGACTGTCCGATCGTGCCTGAGGAGGGAACAGATCCGGACTGTCCACGCGCGCGGGAACGCATCCGGACCGTTCGATCGCGGGCATGCGGATTGCTAGTATGACTTCCTGCGTGGTACCGAGTCAGCGTGCCTTACCACACGGCGCGTTCCGGTTCGTTCGAATTGCCGACTGGGCGGTCCTACGTGGCGTAATTTTCTTTAATTGCGTTTTGACTTTTAGTTTTTGATTTTTTTTTAAAAATACCCACTGAACTCAAAATTTTACCCATTTTTCCCAAAATTATTTTCAATTTCATCATCTACCTATTTTTTTCCCCTAAATTTACATTAAATAAAAATTTATAAATTTAAAAATTTTATTTTATATATTTATTATTATTTTATTTTATTTTTAAAATTAATTCCGGACTAAATTTTGGGCATAAGTATTACATATATATATATGTTGTAGAAATATATATAGTATATAAATAATAATTTACACAGATTATCTAAAAATTTCGATTGTGGTTTTACAAAGAATATTTAATAACATTTGCTAGTTATAATATACAAATAATCACAATTTCTTCTTAATTAAGAGTGTATGCATATATGCATATATTACCTTATTAATGTGGTTAAATCTAATTTTTTTTAACATAATAATTTATTGTAAAAATATTTAGTAGTATGTGATAAGTAAGTACAATAATAATATGAGAGTATTTTCTCATTATGGATATATTAAAATAACATGCAATATATCTATAATTCTCTATTAATAATAAGTACAAAATCGTTTTAAGTACACAACTCACAATTTTGTGAAAAAGAAAAAGAATTACGAATATGAATAAATAGCAAAGGTACCGTCAATAATGAAGTCACTACTTGCATCAAATTAAACCTTATATATTGACCAAAAATAGACTTCTTCACAAAGCCCAAATACAACACCAAGCATGTCATAAAGTTGGCTTATGGCACCAAGCTATACATGCTCAAGAGCAAATACAACATGAAGCAATTGTATGGCTCCATAGTGTAATATTTTCTGTAATATCTGAACCCAGAATTTGATCTGAAATTAATTTTAAAATTTAAATATATATAAAAATATAATTTTAAAATTAATAAAAATTAATTTAATATGAATTATGGAAAAAATAGGTTGAGAACGAAATTGAAAATAATTTTGGGAAAAAGAGATGAAATTTTGGGTTCGGAAGGTGTTTTTGAAAGAAAAATAAAAAACTAGGGGTCAAAACGTAACTAAAAAAATTACACCACATAGGACCACCCAGTCAGTAGTCCTGACGAATTGGAGCGCGCTGCGTGGTAAGGTATGCTGACTCAGTGTCATGTGGGAGGCTACGTTGGCGATCCACGTGCCTCACAATCAGACAGCCCGGAAGTGTTCCTGCGCGCGTAGACAGTCCGGATCTGTTCCCTCCTCAAGTGTGATTGAATGGTCGCGATTAAACACAATGAACGGTTTAGATTCGTTCCCTCTTTAAACGCGATTGTACGATCGAAATCAAATTACGTTGAACGATCTAGATTCATTTCTTCTTTAAACACGATCAGATGGTCGAGATCAAACGCGATAAATGATCCAGATTAATGCGAGACGTGTATAAATATCTCGCATCATACCAAACCCAAACCCTAGCCGCCAACCTCCCGTTGGAGAAGAAAAACCAGTCGTGGGAGAAGGGAGCCGACCGCCGCCCGCCATTGCGCTAGAGCCACATTCGACCGTCAAAAAAGTTAAAAATTCTCAAATCCACTCAGAATTTGATTCCGAGCACCCTCATGACCAATTCGGAGCAAAAAGAACGGCGGATGAGCCAAAAACTGTGGACAAAGTCCAACAGCACCGCAGGCGAAACCCGAAACTGCCTCCGATGAGCCCCTTTCCATTTTCCATTTTGTGCAATTTTTCTACCATTATGTTCACCGTTCTGTATTCTACAGGTTGACTGAAGAAAAATGCCCAGTCGCGAAGGTGAGCTGGTGGAACTGCCGCACCAAAAAATTATGCAGCCAGTAAGTTTCTGTTTTTTGATTTTTTCAGCCAACTGAGGCCTCCTAACATATTTTCTCGCAGGGATGGGTATAAAATCGGCCGAAAACGACCAGGCTGAGGCAAACTACCGCCATGCCAGAATTCTAAAATTGGCCAAAAAGAGTTTTTAACACCGATTTTGGATTTTTTGAGGTATTTTTAGGTACGTGAAACGTGTTTTAATCTCCACAGAAAAATTTAAAAAACCCGAGGACCACTAGTAGGTGCAGTAGAAAGTTTGGTATTTCAGACATTAATCGTGTAAGAATCATTCACCTTATTCTTTGTTATGGAATTGAAGCTTAATATCGGCAATATGGTATTTTGTATAATTTAGAAAACTTTGAGAATAAGAATAATTACAGATTACCAATGGAGCCGGAAATCGGTTGATCATTTATTTATTGTCCTGTTTAACTGATTGTTAAATTTACAGATTTAAATACATGATGATATACTAGAAAGGTTAAATGATTCAATTGTACTTTCTTGATATATATATTGCTTGTCTTATGTGATTTACGATTGATTTGTGAAATTAGTAATTAATATGCAAATAAAAAATTATTTGGTCATGTGAATTAATGAATGATAATCTTACTAGATATCCTGGGAGATGGTGGACAGACTGGGTACATAGAAAACTCTACCATTAATGTTGTCTCATACCGGACGAGGTATCGAAGAATAGTATTTTTGGCACTCATACTGGATGGGGTATGAGAACGGCCCGATTCACCCTCATGCCGTACGCGATATTGAAGGATGATATTTTTGGTGCTCATACCGGACTGAGTATGGGGACGGTTAGTTAGTTGACAATGTTAGATATTAGTTCACGTATAGTGGGACATCCCTATGGGCCCCCAGGGATACCAGTAGACAAATAAAAAAGGAGAGTTATTGTTATTGTAATGGCCCCGGAAATTTAAAATGAAATATGTGTATTAAAAAGGTCAAATGCGGAAGCGTAATAAAAATTTTGATTTAACATCCCTTACACTAAAACAAAAAACGTGCTCAAAGTATAAAAGAACAAACTAACTAAAAGAGAAACTCGAAAATAAAAGCTATAAATATGACTACTGAGTCTTCAGGCGTCCCCTTCGCCGTCTTCCTGCGGAACGGGCTCGGGAACAATGTCTTCCTGATCTGAAATGATTAAATAAGGAATGAGCTACACCAGCCCAGTAAAGACATCACACTATCTCACCGTCACGGAGGTAAAGGTGGGTAGAAAACACAAAAGGACCAATGGAGCATAGTTTACAACAAACTCGTTTATTAACATAAAAACCTTTACTATCTACTTATCTCGGTGAAATTCATAAAACAATATACGAAAGTAATAACATTATCATCATCACGAAATCATATGAGCTGTATAATACAAGATACTTATCACGCCTTTTGCATCTCAATCATTACACAACATATTTTTCCTTATTTACCAGCCTACTAGTATCCATGGGGATCCATAGGGGTCCTGTTACCCGTGAACCCTTAACACTTGTAATCAGATTCCAGGGCCATCCCCATACCCTGTCTGGTATGGGCGCCAAAACTATAAACCTCAATACCCCGTCCGGTATGAGGGTGAAACGGGCCGTCCCCATACCCCGTCCGGTATGGGCGCCAAAACGCATAAGATCTCCATACCCCGTCCGGTATGAGAGACCACGATCCCGGTAGGGTTCCCTACGGACCCGGTCCGTCCACCATCTCCCAGGATATCTAGTCAGGCTGACCACATTATACAATTATCAATTCACATAACCTTTCATTCCCCTTTTCCTGAGTCAGCATCATCAATTCGCAAACAAACAAGCAAACCAGTAATTTATGCCAAACAAGACAACATACAACATCGGGTTCTCAGTCATTCAACTATAATAAATAAAACAGTAATATGTGTACACGAAACTATGAAATAAAAACATAAGACCTCATACTGCATTTAAAACCGTAAAATAGGCCAAACAACAGCTAACAGACAAACACACCAGACTCGGGCTCCATTAGCGACTTAAAACAATTTCACACATCTGTTGATTCATGAGATACCATTTTATCATTTATTGAACTTTAATACCGTGATAGGAAGTAGGGTGAGGGGTCCTTACTCGTTTCGGGGTCCGAACACGGCTCCACAGTGCGCCCACAGGCTGTCCCTAATTTTCTCTGAATTTTTTTCGGGGAACTGAAACGCACTACTGGTACCTGCACGTGTCTCAAAAAATTCCAAATTAGACCCAGGCCCCTTTCGGCCAATATCGCAATTCCAGCACGGCGGCTCCGCGATTGCATCTGGGCTGTCCGTGCGATTGCATCTGGGCCGTCCGTGCGCACGCTTGATCTGGGCCGTCCGTGCGCGCGGGGACGCATCTGGGCCGTCCGATCCGTGCGCACGTGGATCGCCCACGTGGCCCGTTCCCTCAACATGGTCTTGCCACGCGGCAGGTCCTGGTTGGCCAGGGCTGCTGACTGGGCCGCTGACGTGGCTGCTGACGTGGCGCTCTTTTTTTTTTTTCTTTTTTTTTAAATTAAACTAAATAAAATTAATACTAACAAAAAATGCCCAAATTGTTTGGGCGTTACAATTCTCCCCCCCTTAAAGAAATTTGATCCCCTAAATTTGTATCTTACTCTTGATCGAATAGATGGGGATACTGGACTCTAAATTCTGATTTCAGTTCCCAAGTAGCCTCTCTGGGCGTGTGGTTGCATTAGGACACAACCCAGGCCCAGATAGGAGCATCACTATAAACCGTATGCCCTCCTGATCCACTCAATAGAGCCAGCACGGGTGCAGTAGTCAGTCGCTTCTTCAATTCTGAAAAACTCCTTTCGCAGTCCTCATTCCATTTAAACAGAAACGAATTCCATTTCCGGCCGAATTCGGCCACACTTGCATCGGTCCCTGCGATAAAACAACCCTAGGGCCCTCGGGGGGCTAAAAAATTACGAAAAATCGAAGCTTACCGGCGGCGGTGCTCTCGGGTGCGGCGGCTCTCCGGCAAGGTTTGTGTTTTGGTGATTCGGCTCCGATCAACCTGTAGAGAAAAGAATGGTGATCACGGTGATATAAAAATTGCATCAAATGGAGGCCGGGAAGGGCCTCATCGGAGGCAAAAATTGAGGAGGGACGCAGCGCCGCCGCTGGGTTTCGGCCGTTTGGCCAGGATTTTGGCTCCGATTTGGCCACAGGGGAACTCAGCGTGGAAAAACGAGTCGGGGGTATGAAATTTACCTCGATCGGCGGTCGAAAAACTCCCCGGTGCGGCGGCGGGTGGCAGCGGCCGGTTCCTCCGGCGTCTGGTTCGTCTTCTCCGGCGAGGGCAGGCGGCTAGGGTTTTTGTGGTCAGGTGTGGGGGGTTTTATTTATACCCTTTTGCATTTTGATCACAGCCGTCTATTTTGGTTAAATCTGGGTCGTCCGTGCGCGTGCATCTAGGCCGTCCGTGCGATTGCATCTGGGCCGTCCGTGCGCACGCTTGATCTGGGCCGTCCGTGCGCGCGGGGACGCATCTGGGCAGTCCGATCGCGCGCACGCGGATCGCCCATGTGGCCCGTTCCCCGGTCGACGTGGTCTTGCCATGCGGCAGGTCCTGGTTGGCAGGGCTGCTGACTGGGCCGCTGACGTGGCTGCTGACATGGCGTTGACGGGGCACAATTTTTCTAAATTACGTTTTGACCCCCAGTTTTTGATTTTCTTTTCAAAAATACCCCTAGAATCCTAATTTTCACCCTTTTTTCCCAAAATCAATTTCAATTAAATCCAAATAATATTTTTACCCAATTTTACAATTATTATTATTTTTATTATTATATTAAATTAAATTAAAATAAACAAAATAAAATAAAATAAATAAAAATAAAATTAATAATAATAATAACAATAATTTAAAATTATTTGGGCGTTACAGTTATAACTCACTTGAAAATAAGATTGGTATGTTATTTGCGTTATTATCTTTATAAGTCAATTTTGGAAATCTCGCAATGGTAAATATATGTAATAAATAGTTTTCCTTATGATAAATGAATTTACTTAAATGAAGAGCTCAATTAGTTATTTTTTTGATTTTTACAAAACCTTCAGTTTCTGTATCAGTGCGTAGTGTGATATTTTTACTGGATTAGTGTAGCTCACTATTTCATTAACTATTTCAGATCAAGAGGATCAAGACCCAGATCTCAGTCAACAAGAGGATTGTGAATAGTTCACCACCCGAACATCCTTCAAAAGCTAGTGAAGGTCGTCTAGAAATACTCAGTACATTGTCTTTTATTTATTTATTTAATTTTCATTTGTTTTTTTGGAAGGAACATTCTCGTATCCCTATTGGACATTCTAAATTATTGTATAAGGAATGTAAACTCTAAACTCTATTATTTCGTTTCCACATTTAAATTTATGACTTTATTCCCTTTTAAGTTTCAGATCTCTACAGTTGGTATCAGAGCTGCGTTCTTCGAAACCATTCCTTACATAAAGACTTAAAAACACCAAATATGAACTATCACCCAATCCTTCCTTGTGAAAACAAGTAGAAAGACACGAGAAGATGAGGTCTCTTACCGATAGGGCAGCCCGAGAATGGTCGCTTTGAGAGGATGTCGATCGGCTCTTCGAGATTTTAGAGAGACTCATCTTTTCCCAGTAGACCAGAGAAGAGAGGAGGGAATTGTCTGACCCTCCACCACTTCCACACTATGAGCCACTCCTACAAGGATAGGATCTAATGCTACATCGATACAAACCTGCTCATCCCTCGTATCATCCGACATCGTCACAAGACAATTCGGAGCCCCCACCGTATCATCTGGTACCGTTACAGGACTACCCGGTCCCTCCCCAGCAATATTTGGTCCCTCTTCCACAAGACTCAGTTTGAAGAATGAACTAGTTAATGACGTATCACGCCACCGTGGATTGTTTCCATGAGAAAAATTATATTTAAGCCTCTTAATGAAGAGTCATTTATAAGTTAATAAAAGTTTTGAATATTATTCCCTTATAGCAATTTCCTTATTACATAGCATTTTAACTCGATTGTTTTCTCTAACTAGGCAAATCTAAGAAAAAAATTTGCATTTAAAAGATCCTGGTAGTTTAAGACTTTCCGAATGTGTTTTTTGATGAACTTCCCAGACTACTAGTGGACATGAAAGTTGAGTTCATCATATACCTTCAGCTTGTCATGCAACCTATCTTAATTTTCTCTTACTGTATGAGTCATGTAGAGATGGAAGAGTTAAGGAAATAGATCAAGAAATTACAGGATAGTGGGTTCATCCGACACAGTGTTTCTCCTTGAGGTATTGGAGTCACATTTTCAAGGAAAGGGAATGAGATGTTAAGGTTATGTATTGATTATAAAGGACTGAACATGGTCATGATCAAGAACAAGTACCCCTTCCCTAGGATCGATGACCTTTTTGATCAGTTGCAGCGTGCTCAGCTCTTCTCCAAAATAGACTTACGTTCAGGTTACCATCAGGTAAAGATCAAGGGAGAAGACATTCCCAAAACAGCTTTTCGAACCAGGTATGGACACTTTTCTAGTTATGCCATTTGGACTAACCTACACCAGCCATTTTTATGGATTTGATGAACAAAGTTTTCAGACAACTTTTGGATCAGTTCGTCATTATATTTATCGAAGATATCATAATCTATTAAAAAAACAGAGAGGAACACGCTCACCATCTGACTTAAGTTTTGCAGGTTCTTAGAGAAAAGAAGTTGTATGTAAAGTTGAGTAAGTGTAGATTCTGTCTCGAGTAGACTACCTTCCTAGGACACATCATATCAAGGGACAAAATGTCAGTGAACCCTAAAAAAGTTGAGGTGGTATTTAGTTGAGAGAAATTGACCTCAGTCAAGGAGATTCATAGCTTTCTGGGGATGATAGGTTATTACTGTAAGTTTGTAGAAGGATTTTTTGCCTACCTCCTTATTTGATTTGACTCACAAAGAAGAACGTCAAATTTGAGTGGAATGAGAACTGTGAAAGGAGCTTTTCAGAACTAAAAAAGTAGTTGACTACTACACATGTGTTGGCCTTGTCGAGTAGGATATGTGAATATACAGTTTATAGTGATGTATCTTACCTGAGGTTGGGTTGTGTTCTGATGCAGTATGGAAAGGTTATAGCCTATGGGTCTAGGCAGTTAAAGAATCATAAGAAAAATTACCCCACCCATGACTTAGAACTTGTTGTGATTATCCACGCCTTGAAGACTTGATACCATTACTTATATGGGGAGACTTTTCAGATCTATGCCGACTATAAGAGCTTGAAATATATATTCACTCAAAAGGATCTCAACATGCGTCAAAGACGATGGATAGAACTCCTAAAGGACTACGATTGCAACATCTTGTATCACTTGGACAATGGCAACGTAGTAGCCGACGCACTCAGCAAAAAAAGTGCAGTTATATTAGCGCATACAATGGTTTCAGAATGTAGGGTAATAACCGCACAACAGGTACGACTTCAGGACCTGAAGAGAGTTACATGCTTGACCCACCTGACTATTAAACCTGATTTGATCCAAATAATAAAGGAAGCCTAATTCGCCGATTTCACCCTAGTAGCCCTTAGGAAAGATGCAGAATGAGGAGTAAATTTAGAATTTCGAGTCTCTTCCAATGGGTTACTCAGATTTCAGGACAATGTGTGTGTTCCATGTGACAGGGAGTTAAAAAAGAACATCATGACAGAGACTCATAGCTCAAAGTTTGCCATGCATCCCAAAAACACTAAGATGTATTAAAGTATGCGATCTCGATTTTGGTGGAACGGGATGAAAGAGAGGTGGCTGACTTTGTTTCCAAGTGTCTGGTGTGTCAGCAAGTTAAAGCAGAACATCAACACTCAGGTGAGCTATTTTAGCCATTATCGATTCTAGAGTGGACGTGGAAACACATCACAATAGATTTTGTGATAGGATTGCCTAGGGCATGCTAGGGATATGATGCCATTTGGGTAATTATTGACCGGCTCACCAAGTCTTCCAATTTCTTGGCCATCAACATGACTGACCCCATAGACAAGGTAGCAAAAATGTATATATGAGAGATAGTCAGGTTACATAGAGTGGTAGTGACAGTAGTATCCAACAGGGACCCTAGGTTCACTTTTCGGTTCTACTCTAGTTTTCAGTAAGTCATGGGAATGAAACTGCCTCTTAGTACCGTATTCCACCCTTAGACCATAGACAATCAGAAAGGATGATCCATATACTAGAGGATATGCTCTGAGTTTGTGTTCTTGATTTTGAGGGCCATTGGGATGATCATTTACCTTAATAAAGTTTGCTTACAATAACAGCTACCAAGCAAGTATCGACATGGCTTCGTACGAGACATTATATGGTCGCTCATGCAGATCGCCAATATGTTGGAAAGAGGTGGGTGATAGAAAATTGTTCGACCTAGATCTTGTGGAGGAGACTACAACCAAAATAGTTAAGATCAGGAAGAACATCCATATGGCTCAAAGCAGGTAAAAGAGCTATACTGACACTATGAGGAAATTAAAATTTAAGAAAGGTGATCGAATGTTCCTTCAGGTCACTTCTTTTAAGAGAATCAGTAGGTTTAATAAGAGAAAAAAACTAAATCCCCAATTTATTGGATAATTTAAAATCTTAGACAGAATTGGTACTGCCACCTACAGACTGGTACTACCTCTAGAACTATCTAGAGTCCATAATATGTTTCATGTGTCCATGCTACGCAAGTACAACTCGGACCCATCTTACATCTTGGCCCACGAGCCCTTTCGCTCAAGGAGGATCTATCCTATGAGGAGGTACCGGTGGGCATTGTGGACCAAAAGAGTAGAGTACTCCGCAACAAAGAAATTTCCTTCGTTAAGGTCCTATGAAAGAATCACACATAGAGAGAGGTCACATGGGAGCTAGAGTCAGACTTCAGAACCCAGTATCCCCAACTGTTTGATTGAGTGAGAAGGAGACAAATTTGCGATACCAAATTTCTTTTAAGGAGATGAGAGTTATAATACCCGGTCCCAGAATTTGGATCGGGATTAATTTAAAATTTAAAAATGTATAAAAATATAATTTTAAAATTAATAAAAATTAAATTTAATATGAATTATGGAAAAAAATAGATTGAGGACAAAATTGAAAATAATTTTGAGAAAAAAAGGTGAAAATTTGGGTTCAGATGATATTTTTGAAAGAAAAATTAGAAACTGAGGCTCAAAATACAATTAAAAAAATTGTGCCATGTAGGACCGCCCGGTCAACAGCCTTGACGAACCGGAGCGCACCCGTGTGGCAAGGTACGCTGACTCAGTGCCATGTGGGAGACCACGCTGGCGATCCACGTGCATCTCAATCGGATGGCCCAGAAGCATTCCCGCGCAAGTGGACACTCTGGATGCGTTCCTTTCTCAGGCACGATCGGACGGTCACGATTAAATACGATGAACGGTTTAGATTCGTTTTCTCTTTAAACGTGATTGTACGATCGAAATCAAATTGTGACGAACGATGTAGATTCATTTATTCTTTAAAAGAGATCAGACGATCGAGATCAAACACGATGAACGACTCAGATTAATGCGAGACGAGTATAAATATCTCGCATCACACCGAACCCAAACCCTAGCCTCTAGTCTCCTGCAGGAGAAGAAGGACCAGTTGCTGGAGGAGGGAGTCGATCGCCGCCCGCCGCCGCGCCAGAGCCACCTCCGATTGCTAAAAAATGTAAAAATTTTCCTATTTGCTTGGAGTTTTATTCCGAGCACCCCCATGGTCAAATCAGAGAAAAAAAATGGTGAATGAGCTGAAAATTATGGATAAAGTCTGGTGGCGCTGTTGCGGGTAAAACCCAAAAACTGCTTCCAATGAACCCATTCCCCTTCCTGTTTTATACAATTTTTTCAACACTGTGTTCATCGTTTTATTTTCTATAGGTTGATCGAAAAAAAATGCCCAGCTGTGAAGGTGAGTCGACGGAGCTGTCTCACCGAAAAATTTCGTTGCTGGTAAGTTTTTGTTTTTTTAAACTTTTTTTGGCCAACCGAGGCCCCCTAACGTATTTTCTCGGAGGAATGGGAATAAAATCGGCTGAAACCAGTAAAAACTTACCGAAAACGGCTAGGCTGTGGCGAACTGCCGCCGCAAGCGGCGGTGCCGTTGCCGGAGCACGACATTGCCGCTGTACTGAAAATTTAAAATTTGCTAAAAAGAGTTTTTAACACTGATTTTGAGGTTTTTGAGGTATTTTAAGGTACGTGAAGTGAGTGTTAATCTCTGCAGGAAAATTCAAGAGACTCGAGGACCGCCAGTAGGCACAGCAGAAAGTTCGGTATTTTGGACACGGATTCAGGTAAGAATCCCTTACCTTATTTTCTGTTATAGAATTGAAGCTTAATAATCGGTAATATGATATTTTATGTAATTTAAATTTTTTTGAATTACAAGTTATCAATGGAGCCAGAAATTGGTTAGTCATTTATTTATTGTCTTGTTTAACTGATTGTTGAATTTACAGCTTTAAATACATGATGATATACTAGAATGGTTAAGTGATTCAATTATGCTTCCTTGATATATATATATATATATATTAATTGTCTTACGTGATTTACAGTTGATTTGTGAAATTGACAATTAATATGCAAACGAAAAATTGTTTGGTCATGTAAATTAATGAATGATATTCTTACTGTATATCTTAGGAGATGGTGGACGAACTGAATACATAGGAAACTCTACCGTGAACGTTGCCTCATACCGGACAGGGTATGGGGACGATTCACCCTCATGCTGGATGATGTATTGAGGAATTTTTTGTGCTCATATCGAATGAGGTATGGGGACGGCCGGTTAGTTGACAATGTTGGATATTGGTTTACACATAGTGGGATATCCCTATGGTCCCCTAGGAATTTCAGTAGGCAAATAAAAAGAGAGAGTTATTGTTATAGCTCACTTGAAAATGAGATTGGTATGTTATTTACGTTATTGTCTCTATAAGTCGATTGTGGAAATCTTGCAACGGTAAATATATGCAATAAATGATTTTTCTTATGATAAATGAATTTATTTAAATGAAGAGCTCAATTGGTTGTTTTTATGATTTTTACCGATCTTTTAGTTTCTGTATCGGTGAGTAGTGTGATATTCTTACTGGACTAGTGTAGCTCACATTTTCATTAACTATTTCAGATTAAGAGGACTAACACCCAGATCCCGATCAACAAAAGGGTTGTAAATAGTTCACCACCCAGACTTTCTTGAAAAGTTAGTGAAGGTTATCTTAAAAATGCTCAGTACATTGTCTTTTGTTTATTCATTTGATTTTTATTTATTCTTTTAGAAGGGACATTCCCGTAACCCTATTGGACATTCTAAATTATTGTGTAAGTAATATAAATTCTAAACTCTATTATTTCGCTTCCGCATTTAAATTTATGACTTTATTCTCTTTTAAGTTTCGGGTCTTTATATTTCCTTTGTAAAGCAAAAACTCTGAAGTTTGACTCTTTCTATCCACCTTATGGTTCCAATAAAAAAAAATTCATTTTAGATCTCCTATTATTTTAAATTATATAATTCAAAACTATTCAAACTTATATATAAGCAATTGTAATTTAAAGATATTACTTAAATTAGTATTAGTCGGTGATGTGTTTTTAAAATAAAGAAATAAATTTCTTATTGATTATAAATTAATGATATTGTAAAATTCTTTCTTTCAAAAAGGAAAAAGATACTATTAAACAAATAAATAAAGATAATAATATCTTCATTTATTTAATTAAGATTTTTTTTTCTATTTATAGGCCTTATCTAACACCACATAAAAAGTAAATATTTAAAATAATTAATAGTATAAATTTATTTTGTTACATTTAATTAAATAAATTATGCATAAAATAAACCTTAAGAAAAATAAATAAAATTAAAATTTACTCCTAAATATGTAAAAAATTTAATTAGGGACTAAATTGAATAAAATTTAATCAATTTGGGGCCCTTTGTAATTTTAAAAATGGATTTAGGGGCCAAAATGTAAAGAAAATGCAAAATCTAAGACTTAATGTGATTCCAGAAAAACGAGCCACCTAGATGGATGACATGGTGGCAGATCAACAGGGGAATGCTGTGTGCCAGTTGACCGCACCCGTGGTCAGCCACGTGGGCACTTCATGGTCAACCAATCAAATGGTCCTGCCCATGTAGGGTTGATCTAACAGTGATGAGCATGGGGAATGGATTGGACAACTCCCAAGCATGTAAAGGTAATGATTTCGATCCAACGATGTACACACAAGATGACAATTGAACAACTTGCATACGTTCTAAAGCGATCCAATGACCACACGCACGAACAATCCTAATAAAAAGAGATTGCAATCTAAAGGCTGAGAATCACGCGTGACAATATTATAGTTTTGCCATTAATGAAACTGCATCCAAGGGATTGCACACAGCCACGTGTGCCACAATCGTGTGGTTTAGATTCACTGAAGAGAAAATTTTTCAACTGTTCCTTACCCCAATCGACCAAACGTGTCAGAGAAGAAGGGAAAGAAGAGATAGAATAAGAAAAAGAGAGAGGGAGAGAGCCAGGAATCACCGTTTTTGGCGGAGAAAAGAGAGAAAATGTGCCGAAAAGAGAGGAAATCACAAAAAGAAGGCGATCATGGCCACCCAAAGCTAGAAATCGCAAAATCTTGACGGGTTTTCTAGTGACCCGACGACCTGCAGAGGATGATCAAACTCGGATCTTCAAAGATGATGTTCTATGATTTTTTTTTTCTTTATTTTTAATTCAATTAAATGTCTTCGAGATAGATTGCATATTGCAGAATGCATATGTAATCAAAATAAATTAAAACTTAAATGTTACATGTATGAAAAATTGTATACAAGTCGCAGGTTTGTCACTAACCCGAGAAGAGTGTTTTCCATGTAAATTTTTTTTTTCAACTTTAGAGACATCTTTGGAGCTTGATTTAATTTCTTGGCACTTCAAAATTGTAAGCATAATTAATAAGTACCCCAAAGTCTTCATTTCATTGAATTTTAACCGTTTTCATAAATTAAAAATGAAAATTATTTGTAAGTGAATAAGGGTTCACTGGCTGGATTGAGATACCAATTTTGAACTTATTCTATGCAGTTTAAATTGCTAAAAAAAGTCCAATATGGGTATGTTTTGGCATTTTTTCCAAATTAAATCTTTTCCATTTGCTTGATTCAATGTCTTGATGCATGATTGCTAAAATTAGGATATTATGAATGTAATATATGTTGAAGAAAATTAGAGGATGCAAAAAATTGTAGATGGAGTGTGGGAGAAAATTTTAAGGAATAAGAAAAGAAAGAGAATTTAGATGGAAAAAAAAACTTAGGCAAAAATTATGAATTAAAAAGACTAGAAGTAAATTAGGAATAAAATAAGTTAAATGTGGAAAATAAAATATATATAATATAATATGATATGTAAAAATATAATAATATACATAAATCATAAAACTAGATAATAGTAATAATACCAACAACAACAAATTCACAAACAAATTACCAAGAATGAAATAAAAGAAAACTAACATTAACAAATAAATAGATTTATAACCTAATCAAATTAAGAAAACTTAATTAGGAAGAGAAAAGGTGAGAAATGGGTAGAAATTTGAATGTGTAAAATAAAAGGAAAGAAAATACTAATATTAACTAGAATAGAAAGAAAAAGAAAACAATACAAAAACAGAAAGAAGCGAAAACTTAGAGATAATTCGTTTAAGATTGGTATAACTGAAATTCAGCGATGTGTTGAACCTTATCCTTAGGTGGATGAAATCCTTTTTAAACATGGTTGGGATGTGTGTTATGTTCTGCGTCACTTGGTGACGGACTATTGTGATCAATTTGCATGTTTTTTTTTATGTGTGTGCTTGCCCTTGTGATAATGTGAATATTGATACTACAATGTACTAGGTGGATAATAGATATAACTGTTTAATCTCAAATAAAAATTTAAAATTTTAATAATTATAAATAGATAATTGAGTTGAGGTAAAGCGAGAATCAAGGATACGCATTGAGGAGTTACAGATACATCAATTTAGCCATGAATTGCGAGAAATTCTGATTGTGATTTTGAGGGATAGATATGGCTTAAGGAACACTGAGTATAAAATTTAGCTTAGAGTGATTTTGTGGGGTAAAATGTCATCTAAGGGAATTTTAAGGGATAAAATGTAATCTAGGAAATTTTTAGGGATAAAATGTAATCTAGGGGGATTTTGAGGGATAAATGAAACCTATGGAGAATTTGGGGGATAAAATGAACTTAGGGAGATTTTGAGGGATAAAATTTGACCTAGGGGGATTTTAGGGGATAAATTGAATCTAGGGAGATTTTAAGGGATAAACTTAAACTTAGCGAGATCTAGAAGGATAGATAGAAGTTAGGGGGATAATGAGGGATAAATTAGAAATATTAAAATTTTATACATTTCATATTTTTCAAATAAAAATGAAAAGAAAATATTTATATATTTGATTGATTATTTGCCTGTATGTCAAATACTTAAGATGTAAATTATTTCTTATACTTACTGGGTGAATGAAAAATTCATTCCATTTAATTTTATCAAATTTTCAGATAAAGAGGATTTAGTTTTAGATCAGGAGGATCAAACCTCTTAACCAGATAAAAAAGGAACAAAATAAGCACCCGTGATGAAAATTTATATTTTGTAACCGAACGAGTATTTCTTTTATTTTGACTATATCTTACGAACCTCATGTATTATAAGTAGTATTATAATGTGGTTAAGAGGTAGATCTATAAATTTTTTACGTATTGCATTTTCATTGTGTAAATAGTGTTAAACGACTGTAACTCCTCCAAGGGAGAATAGGGGCATCACACCTTATTTGAATAAAATATAAAAATTTGCATAATTTAATACATCAAGACTCAATTATTTTTATATTATTTTTAAAAAAATTAAAAATATAAAAGTCTTTCTTAAATTTGAATAATACTACTCATTTTTGTAATTTAATTAATTTAATAAGACATCATTATTTGTCCTTTTGTTTTATTTTTTTGGACTTTCTGATAGATCAAATACATTTATTAAAAGAAAATTTTTTTACTTATTGTCTCATCGACCAAATAGAATTATAAAAAAAAAAAACTCAGAGAATAAATGTTACCTTACTATATGGAATTAGTCTACTAGGTGTTGGCAATGATCACTCTAATGATCAATCGTGACTCAATTGTTTTTTATGTCATGAAAATGATGAGGAATGCGAAGAAGAACAATGAGAAGAGTGAAGAAGCACCATTCTCTTATTCCTCATAAAAGTAGTAAGTTTTTTCTTAAAGATCACCGTTGTGAATTATTGGTAGAGCAAATAAAAACCTTTTTACAAATCTATTGTTTAGTATTATGTCAAAACTTGTTTTTCATTTTCTGCTAATAATGCCATTTATGTATACACACTTTTACATGATAGGAACTATGAAACATCATAGAAGTGTCTCAAATTTGATATAAAGACGCGAAATCAAGGAAGAAAAACAAGTAGAATAGGGAGACGAGTTGTGTGATGAAGAAAGGAGAAATAAAAGGAAGAGAAATAAGGGAAGGGGTATTGAAAAAGAAGTTCCTAATTAGTTCATTAATTACTTCAATAATTAATTTAACATGTAAATATGTATATAAAGTTAGAAAAAATCTTTTCTGAAACCAAATTTAGAATCTATGAAATAAAA
Organism: Carica papaya; assembly: GCF_054855325.1. Taxonomy (NCBI): domain Eukaryota; kingdom Viridiplantae; phylum Streptophyta; class Magnoliopsida; order Brassicales; family Caricaceae; genus Carica; species Carica papaya. The sequence goes on from NC_142310.1 coordinate 10,656,931, forward strand.
ATGTTACTATTTTTGGATCCATGAATTAAATATATTTTCATCACCCATCATTAAGCCTTGAGATTGAACCGTTTATTAATCCTAGCTTATTGACTGAAAAAGCATTTATCATAGTTTTGGTTAATGAAGCATAGTTATCTCATGTTAATTATTGTGATACTAATACTAGGCTGAGGTTGATAGGATGATGGTAGAAATAAGTACCTAAGGGATCATCAATGGTAGATTTGCCACTTCCTAAAGCTATATTGTATATTTAAAATACGAAAAAACTTTGAAAGAATACACTTTTAGTGAAGAAAGCAATCAATAGATAACATAAAATTTTAGAAACTTTAGTAGCAAGAAAATAAAAGACTGAAAGATTTCCAAAAATTCATTATAGTGCAACAATTGCACTCTGATACCATAAAACCATAATTGGGAAAGAAGAAACACTAGAAATGAGGGAGAAGAAGAAAACTCTTTTTATTATTCGAATAATGCAGAAATGATTAGAATATACAGTAGCTAGCTTTATATCCATGTTTATTCTAAAAGACTATATCTATTCAAAAAGCACCTTAAATAATGTGTTTTTGAGATTTTAAAATTGACCAAAATCACATAAAAAACTTTTAACTTGCTCACTTCAAATTAATTTTTCTATGACTTAGTTAGTATGTTTAACGAAAATTATGATATTAATTAAATTTCTCTATTTGAGAGTTTTTTTAGTAATATATACTTTATCTTATAAACATATTAAACACTCACAAAATATTTTTAATAAAGAGAATTATATTAAAAACCAAATGAAAAATAAAAGAAATTTTGGTTGATACGCAAGTGAATTTTGAGTTTTTTTACCTCTAAATCTCATATTCCCTCCTTATTTCCCAAAAAGTTTATATATAATTATTTTCTAAAGAAAAAGAACTGTTATACTAACTAGGTCTAGAAAGATCATTTAGGTAATATCCTCTTAATATGTTTATATTGTAATACTACTTTAAAATAAGAATTTATTAAACAAATTTTCCAGATTGTATCAGTGTTAGAGAGTATATACATTTAGATTATGGTACAAATCACATATTATTTCCATACCAGTTTAGGTATAGTGTAATAGAAGGTGGCTCATTTTCCACCTCCAGCCCATTGTGATTTGATCCACATGAATTTTTATTTTTATTTTAAAAAATTAAGAATTCTTTGGCTTAATGAGTAATGATAATTAATCATAATTTATTTACAATGTATACTGCAATAAAAAAAAAAGTTTAGAGAAATACATTATTAAAAGGAAAAAGAACAAGAAAAAAGAGACACAAGGTACTAACAATATTTAAAATGGTTCTAATTTAGCAAGATTATGATAATGTTAAGTTTATTAATAGTCATAACAAGTAAAAGAATATCATAAGGAGTTTAGTTGACAATTATCATCTAATTATCATGTAAAGTGAAGGCCTTTGCTGAGAATTATTAAAGGGGCATGTACTAACTGTAATTGAAGTCTCACATTGTTGTCATTGCATATTAGAAGTCCCAAACAAGTGTATTTCTCGTATAGAGGATTTAGAGTAAAATACTCAATATTTTCCTAAAATGCCAAGAAATATGGTCGGTGTGGAGCTTGTGTTTATCTTATGGAATTTCATGGGTTTGTTCTAGGGATATTCGTTATTTTTATTATGGCATCCGGCAATTCTTAAGGAAATTCCCAAAAAAAAAAAAAAAAGATAATAGCTATCTAGTTAATTTATTTTGTTAAAAATAAAAAGGTGTGTAGAAACAAATACTCAACTGTCGGAGAGGTAAAAAATTTAGTGTGAATCAAACTTAATATTGTGAGTCAAGTCTCTAATAAAAAAATAATAAAAATATTGTATTAATTTACTACCTATTTTCTTATTATAAATATGTGATGAGAGTAGAAATCTAACACAAGTACAATTTATAGATTAGATGATAATTCTACCTAATAAACTAAAGTTCGACATTGATGCATTAAAATAGGGGTAAAACAAGGTCGATTCTAATACTTAAGGCAATCGAGGGCATATATGTCAAAGTAACATGAAGCTCTTCATTGAGGGTGATTCAAATGCGAAAATTTGCTAGAGGTTTAAGTTTTGCCATTGGAGTGAGTTCATGATTATATTGTAACAAAGTGAGTTGTGCCTTTTGGTTTTCCTTTCATCAATATATTAAATGGTGGTGTTCTAGTATATTTGCAAAATTTATTTATTTATTTTTATTTTTTAAAAATATATATTGGTTATTTTATGAAAAGACTAAACTTGTTTACTTTTGTTTTTTTTTTTTTTTGTTTTTTGAGTTAATTTAGTTTATCTAAATACTGTTAAATATATCATATTAATTAAAACAATCTCTTCAACATATTCTAAACTCAATATTCACATAAATGTTTACACAATTAAAAGCAAATGAGTTAAGTTGCATAGTAATTAAAATTAGAGAACAAATTTGCAGGGAAAAAGAAATCGTGTTTTTGAGAAAGTTGGTTAAAATAAGAAATGGAGAGTATAAAATACAGCATCTTTTTACTTTTAATAGACATTTTGTGTGATAAAAAATTATTAACTAGTAATTAATTAAAAGAAAATTTAATAACAAAAAACGTATTGCAAATAACATTTTGTGCATGAGAGAAAAGAAACGAACAGCAGCACAACAGAAATAATGTTTAAGAGGACAGTATAAGTTGGTAACAGCTCCAGTTAAAATGAAGTTTCATTAACAAATTATCAGTATATATATATTGTGTGTATATATATAAGCTATAATAATTTTTGATTAGTTTTGGAGGTGTAAACTTATATATGAATTCATAATTCATTCATTATAGATATAATTTGAAGATCAATCAGAATGATTTCCATTATCCCGAACAAAGAATGCGTGGAGCTTCCAGCGAAGGTGAATTCGTTTGGACTATGGGCAAAGATGGAGAATTCTGAAAAGGCCAAGGACATTTGGCAGTATTCTTTGCCCATTTTAGAGATGTTTATGATCTTCATTTTCATTACATGGCAAGCCATTTATTACATTTGCAAGAGTGCCAGAATGTCTCGTTTCACCTCTCAGATTGCAGTACGTGAATATCTTTTCTTTTTCTTTTCAGAATTTTTATTTTTACAATATGATATAAATATGTGTTTATGAGTTTGAATAATTGATTGATTACCAGGGTGGTGTTTTGCTGAGTCTTGTATTTTTCCACAGCAACGAAAAGTTTCAAAACATATTCTTCCCCCAAGATTACAGGAAAAACGTAATTGGAACAATGGGATCATTTGGTTACACCATGTATTGGTTTCTAATGGGAGTGAAAATGGATTGGGGCATAATGTTTGGAACCAAAGGGAAGGCTGCAGTTCTTGGAATTTCATCTGTTCTAGGCCCCGTTATTGTCAGCCAGTTATCTTTTCCTTCTGAGTTCAACAAATTCTTCACCAGCCTTGACGAATCTGTCTTCATTCTTTTCATTCAATCCCTCTCAGCTTTCCCAGTCATTATTTCTCTCATCAACGATTTGGGGATGCAGAATTCGGAGCTGGGTCGACTCGGAATGTCTTCTGCCTTTGTCAGTGACATGGTTGGTCTGCAACTTTCACTCATCTTCAACTGCATCAAACTCGGTATTTCTAATGCCCAAAATGGATGGATTGACTTGGCAGCAATGGCTGCTTTCCTACTTTTCGCTGTCTTTATTTGGCGTCCCGCCATGTTTTGGATAATTGGAAGAACACCTGAAGGTAGACCTGTGAGGAAGATATATATATACGTCATTCTTGCTGCTGTGTTTGCTTCTGGAGTTTACTGGGCTATGTTTGAACAGTTTCTTCCCTTTGGTCCTTATATCCTGGGTTTGGCTCTTCCCGCTGGACCACCTCTGGGATCTGCTTTGATTGACAAGTTTGACTGCTTCATCAATGGTGTCTGGTTGCCTTTCTTTATCACTTCATCTTCCATGAATGTCGACATGAAATTAGCAAGAAATTTCCGTCGATTAAACTTGATCCTTGTGGCATTTGCAGCAAAGTTTTTTACGTGTTTGATGTCCTGCATAGCTTTCAGGATGCCCTGGAAGGATGCTGCTGCACTTTCACTTATTATGAACTACAAGGGCACTGTTGAGTTAGCCTCCTATGCTTTCACGCACGACTTGAATGTACGTAAATATATACATATATACACACATACACTCACACACACACACTCACACACACACACACACACACACACATCCTTTCTTAGCCTACTTTTAGTCTCTTGTATCATTAACTAATATTTCCGAATGGACTTCTTTACAGATTGTGAAGAAAGATTCTTTCACCACAATCATACTTTTCTTCATGGTAACATCTTACATTCTACCGATCTTGGTTCAATTCCTTTACGATCCATCAAGAAAATATGCAGGCTATCAGAAAAGAGACATGCTTCATTTAAAACCAAACTCGGAGCTAAGAATCCTTGCATGCATTCATAGACTCGACAATATAATCCCCATCATTAATCTCCTCGAAGCCTCATATCCAACAAAAGAAAGCCCGCTTGATGTAAACATTCTGCATCTTATCGAGCTGTCTGGTCAGGCTACTCCTCTCTTCATTTCTCATCAAATGCAGAGCAAATCAGTGGGTGCTCGCTCTTATTCTGAAAACGTAATAATCTCCTTCAACTCATTTCGATCAAATTACTGGGATTCAGTTAATGTGAATTTGTTTACATCAGTCTCCGCACCTGAACACATGTACGAGGATACTTGCATGCTTGCCCTTGACAAACTCACCTCACTTATTATCCTCCCATTTCATCGAACATGGTCACTCGATGGATCAGCTGTTATATCAGAGAGCAACACGATAAGAACCCTAAATTGCAGCGTCCTTGGAAGAGCACCTTGCTCAGTTGCCATTCTCGTTGACCGTAAACGATTAGGTCGCAGAAGCTTGGAGGAATCATCTTTCAGATCTTGTAAAATGTGTATGGTCTTCTTCGGAGGAAAAGATGATAGAGAAGCACTGGTATTAGCCAGACGCATGGCAAAAGACTCAAGAATCGAGATGACTGTCCTAAGATTCTGTTCATCCATGGAGGGAAGTGCTAACATCAATGATTGGAACAGTATGCTTGATTCCACAGAACTAAGAGATATGAGGCAAAATAAGATAGAAAGTAATAATATCAGGTACATGGAGGAGACTGTGAAAGATGGGATTGAGGTGGCTTCCATGCTTAGATCTTTGGTGGATGAGTTCGAATTCTTTATAGTTGGGAAAAGTGATGATATGAAAAGTTGCTTTAAACTAGGTCTTGAAGAATGGAGAGAGTTTCCAGAGCTGGGTGTCATTGGAGATCTGCTTGCTTCACCGGATCTTGATACTAAAGCGTCTGTTTTGGTGGTGCAACATCAGAAGCAAATGACATAGTACGTCAAACCCATTTCTTTAATTCTTGTTTTTGTTTTATTTAGCTAGGGAAAAGTTATGATATATGTAGAGAATTGGTTTTTGGGAGCAAATTAAACATACATGATTTTTGATCTTTTTAATATTATTTAATTTGCTTTCCTTTTTGTTTAACTTGCATATATTAGGACGGAAAATATTATTTAATTTACCGTGAATATATATATATATATATATACCACCATACCTATATACAACAAAAGTAACAAGGAAAATACACAGCTCATGTCCAGCAATGTTGGCATACTTGATCATCGACTTAATCATCCATTCATGACAAAATGTGAGCCTAGGAAAGACTAAAATCTTGATTTACACATGGTAAGATTGTAACCTAAGCTTCTTAACAAATCATCACCATGAAAAATATCATCTATCATCATACCTGCAGATTCACTATATAAAACTAACTTTCACAATTTGCGATACAAATAAAAAAGATTATATCTCCAAGAGAGTTGTATGAAATAGTTCTTGTATTTTGAATAATATTAATTTATATATTTAATTAAATATAATTATAAAAAAATTTAATCACACGGCAGAAAATAACAAGTACAAAAAAAAAAAAAAAGAAAACAAAATTTTTAAATGAAAAATCATCTAATATAGAAAAAAAAATCATAAGATAAATTTTGAATCAAATCTATTATCACGAAATTAATAAATATAAATAATTTCAAATTAATTTCAAATCTAAATTTTACGATCAAGAAACATCTAAATTTATTTTCCTAGTTAACCCAATATAAATCTCTCTATTTGGAGATAAATAGTAGAGAAATAATTTTTTAATATTCTTAAATTATAAATATTCGCTAATTTTTGATAATACCCAAAAAGCTAATTAAAAAATAAAAGAATCCTAATATTTTTTTCTTGGTTTGCACAAACCCAGAATTAATTTTCCTACTACTGAAGCTCTCTTATTATTATCTTTTTTTTTTCATGTCATGTGTTGTTGGTTGTGTATCTCATAATACCAACCCTCTTCATTTTATTTTATTTTTTCAAATTTTCTACTCATTTTACATTCACAATCCTATAGGAAAACACACATACCAAATCCCAAAAAGAAAACTACTCCTGTACACACGTACACTTTCACACATGTATATGTATACATGTTTCCTATTGTGTTTAATGTGGATTAGACCCACTTAACACACTCCTCCGTCTCCAGTCCATGTGGAGAATGTATGCTCCTCACGAATCACTTGGAGCTTAGTCCTTTTGCATTGGTATGTTATTAGTGCTCGTCTCAAGTTACAATCTTTATCACCACATCAGCTGGATTTTTATATGTACCGCTTGAAATCCAGAGTTGGGCACATTACTATAACCCACATTGATGAAAAAATGCTGTAAAATATGCGAACATCAAAGAAATCTTAAGCCTAACTAAAACAATCTTGAAAATTTAATAATCAATAAGCCCTTTTAATTAAAACTTTTTCTCAAAACTCAAAAATTTTAATCAAAGTGCAAAATTTTAACTAAAATATTTTAATTATTTAATTCGGGACCTCAGCCACTTATATATTTCAAGTACCTTTTTGTAATCTATACTTCAAAATATGTAAGAAAAGAAGATGGAGTCAGCTCACAACTTAATGAACTATCTAAAAATCAAACTAATTGGATTAAATAGAATTTACTAATTGTACCAAAAATATACTTGGTACATAGTAAAGAAACTTATGCTGTAAAATAATTTCATTTCATTTTAAACATCTAGGATAATTTACATTAAGTATTAGCAAAACATTCAAAAAAAAAATTCTAAGGTTTTTATAATTACAACTACAGTATATTCTTATAACAAGACTCATAACTATATCTAATTCACATGGTGTAGGTGATATATATCTCCCTGTATCAAGGCTTAGACTATTTATCCCATATGGTGTAGGTAATACATACATCCATATATCAAGATGTAGAAGAAGTATGTTTTCACATTATGTATGTAATAACCCGAGACTTAAAAGAAAATAAATTATAAATTAAATGCGGAAGCGAAATGATAGAGTTAGAGTTTACATTCCTTACACAATAATTTAGAATACTTAATAGAAATACGAGAATGACTTTTCTAAAAGAACTAGCGAAAAATCAAAAAATAAATGAAAAGTAAGCAAATAGGTGTCATAGGACGACATTTACTAGCATTTGAAGGGAGTCTATGTGGTGAACTATTTACAACTCCCTTATTGATCAGGATCTGGATCTTGGTTCTCTTGATCTGAAATGGTTAATGAAAGTGTGAGGTACATTAGTCTAGTAAGAGTATCACACTACTCACCGATACAGAAATGAAGGTTAGTAAAAATCATAAAAACAACTAATGGAACTCTTAATTTAAGTAAATTCATTTATTGCATACTTACTGTAGTAAGATTTTCAAAACCGATCTAAGAGGTAATAACACAAACAACATCATAACCTCATTTTCAATTAGCCAGAACAACAACTTTTTTTTATTTGTTTACTAGTATCTATATGGGTTCATAGGAATGTTTCCACTATGCGTAAATTCTTATTCAACGTTGTTAACTAACAGGCCGTCCCTATACCCTGTCCGGTATGAGTGCCAAAAATACTATCCCTCAATACATCGTCCGATATGAGCGCCAAAATACCAATTCTCGATACCCCATCCAGTATGAGACAACGTTCACGATAGGGTTCCCTATGTATCCGGTCCGTCCACCATCTCTCAAGATATCCAGTAAGGTTACCATTCAATTATTCACTAAATCAAGCAATTTTCTGTTTACATTTAATTTCCAGTTTCACAACTTAACTGTAAATCACGCAAAACAAGTAATACATGCATAAAGGAAACACAATTGAATTACCTTACCAACTCCAGTATATTATTATGCATTTAAAACTGTAAAATCAATCAATCAGTTAAAACATGATAAACAGTAAATAATAACCGATTTTGGCTCCATTAGTAATCCGTAATTAATTATCGAAATTTTTTAAATTTTACAAAATACCGTATTATTTATAATTAGATTTCAATTTCATAATAGGGAATAAGGTGAGGAATTCTTACTCGAATCGGTGTCCGAAACACTAAACTTTCAGATGCGTCTACTCGTGGCTCCCGGGTTCTTTGAATTTTTTTCTGAGATTAAAACACACTTTAAGTACCTAGAAATGCCCCAAAAAACCTAGAATCGGTGTTAAAAACCTTTTTTTTTGGCTAATTTTAAAATTCCAGCACAGCGTCACTGCCGCTCGAGTGGCGATTTACCTTAGACTAGCCGTTTTCAGCTGGTTTTGGCCAATTTCGATGGGTTTTATACTCATCACTGCGAGAAAACATGTTTAGCCGCGGTTTCTAACTCATCCACTGGTCCTTTTGCTCAGATTTGATCATGGGGGTGTTCGAAATAAAATTTCGAGCAAATAATCTTTTTTACTTTTTTTAGCGGTCAGAAGTGGCTCCGACGCGGTGGCGGGCGGCGGTCGGCTCCTTTTTTCAGCGACTGGTTCTTCTTCTCCGACGAGGGGCGGGCAGCTAGAGTTAGGGTTCAGTGTAAAGTGAGATATTTATACCCGTCTTCCTTTAATATGGACCGTTCATCGCGTTTGATCTCGACCGTCCGATCGCTTTAAAGAAAAAATGAATTTGGACTGTTAATTGCGATTTGATTTAGACCGTATGATCGCGTTTAAATAGAAAATAAATTTGGACCATTCATCACATTTAATCGTAACTGTCCGATTGCGTTCGAGGAGAGAACAGATCCAGACTGTCCATGCGTGTAAGAACATATTCGGGCCGTCCGATCGCGGGCACGCGGATTGATAGTGTGGCCTCCTGCGTGGCACCGAGTCAGCGTGCCTTGCCACCTGGCGCGCTCCAGTTTGTCGAAATTGCTGACTCGACGGTTTTACGTGGTGTATTTTTTTTAAATTACGTTTTGACTCATAGTTTCTAATTTTCTTTCAAAAACACCCCCAAACACCGAAAATTTTACTCCATTTTTCCAAAATTATTTTCAATTTCATCATTTATTTATTTTTTTTTGAATTTTATATTAAATAAAAATTTATAAGTTTAAAATTTTTATTTTTATATATTAATTTAATTTTTAAAATTAATCCTGGGCTAAATTTCGGGTTCGGATATTACAAGTCTCCCTCATTTGAAAGAAATTTAGTCCCTCAAATTTGTCTCTCTCTCACTCAATCAAATAGTTGGGGATACTGCATCTGAAGTCTGATTCTAGGTCCCATGTGGCTTCTCTTTATGTGTGATTCTGCCATAGGACCTTAATGAAGAGAATTTTCCGGTTGCGGAGTACTCTACTCTTTCTGTCCACAATACCCACAGGTACCTTCTCATAGGATAGATCCTCATGGAGTGAAAGGGACTCGTGGGCCAAGACGTAAGAGGGGCCCGGGTTGTACTTGTGTAGCATGAACACATGAAACACATTATGAACCCTGGATAGTTCTGGAGGTAGTGCCAGTCTGTAGGTGGTGGTGCCAATTTTGTTTAAGATTTCAAATGGCGCAATAAATCAGGAATTTAGTTTTTTCATCTTGCCAAACCTACTAATTTTCTTGAAAGGAGTGATATTAAGGAACACCAAATCACCTTTCTCAAATTTCAAATTCCTCTAGGTATCTGCATAACTCTTCTGACTGCTCTGAGTTGTCTGGATGTTCTTCCTGATCTTAACTATTTTAGTTGTAGTCTCCTCCACAAGGTCTGGACTGAACAATTTTCTATCACCCACTTCTTCCCAACAGATCGGTGATCTGTATAGGCGGCCATATAACACCTCGTACGGAGGCACGCTGATACTTGTTTGGTAGCTTTTATAGTAAACGAACTCTATTAAGGGTAAATGATCATCCCAATGGCCTTCGAAGTCAAGAACACAAGCTCGAAGCATATCCTCCACTGTACAGATTGTCCTTTCTGATTGTCCATCGGTTTGAGGGTGGAAGGCAATACTAAAAGACAGTTTTGTTCCCATGACTTGTTGAAAACTAGACTAGAATCGAGATGTGAACCTGGGGTCCCTATCGGATACTATTGTCACTAGCACTCTATGTAACCTAACTATCTCTCGGATATACATTCTTACTACCTTGTCCAAGGAGTTGGTCATCTTGATGGCCAAAAGTGAGAAGATGGTGAGCCGGTCAATAATTATCCAAATGGCATCATGCCCCGAGTATGCCCTAGGCAATCCTGCCATGAAATCTACTATGATGTGTTTTCACTTTCACTCTGGAATTGGTAACGACTGTAGTAACTCGCTTGGGCGTTGATGCTCTGCCTGATTTACTGACATACCAAACACTTGGAAATAAAGTCGGCCATATCTCTTTTCATCCAATTCTATCAAAATTGGGATCTCATACTTTGATACATCTTAGTGCTTTCAGGATATATGGCAAACTTTGAGCTATAAGTCTCTGTCATGATGCTTTTTTTCAACTTCCTATCGCATGAGACACATACCATATCCTGAAATCTAAGCAACTGATCGGTGGAGACTCGATATTTTGAATTTACTCCCTGTTCTGCATCATTTTTGATGGCTGCTAAGGTGAAATCAGCATATTGGACTTCCTTTATTCTTTGGATTAACTCAAGTTGAACAGTCAGGTAGGCCAAACATATAACTATGTTGAGATCCTAAAGTCATACTTGTTGTGCAGCCCCTATTACCCTACATTCTGAAACCATCAGGTGAGCTAGTATACCTGCACTTTTTCTACTGAGTGCGTCGGCTACTATATTGCCTTACCCGAGTGATATAAGATGTTGCAATCGTAGTCATTGAGGAGTTCTATCCATCTTTTCTGATGCGTGTTGAGATCCTTTTGAGTGAATATGTGTTTGAAGCTCTTATGGTCAGTATAGATATGAAAAGTCTACCCATACAAGTAATGGCACCAAGTTTTCAAGTCGTGGATAATCGCAGCAAGTTCTAAGTAATGGGTGGGGTAATTTTTTCCATGACTCTTAAATTGTCTGAACCCGTGGGTTATGACATTCTCATGCTACATTAGAATACAACCCAATCTTAGTTAGGAGGTATCACTATAAACTGTATATCCACCTGTCCCGCTCGGCAAGACCAACACAGGTGCAGTAGTCAACCACTTCTTTAGTTCTAAAAAATTCCTTTCATAGTCCTCGTTCAACTCAAACTTGATGTTCTTCTTTGTGAGCTGAGTCAAAGGAGCAGTTAGGCTAGAAAATCCTTATACAAACTTACGGTAATAACCTGTCATCCCCATAAAGTTACGAATCTCCTTGATCGAGGTCAATTTTTCCTAGCCGAGCACTGTCTCAACTTTTTCGGAGGTCACTGACACTTTATCCCTTGATATGATATGCCATAGGAAGATAGTCTGCTCGAGCTAGAACCCACACTTACTCAACTTTGCATACAACTTCTTTTCTCTAAAAACCTACAAAACTTGAGTCAGATGGTGAACGTGTTCCTCTATACTTTTTAAATAGATCAGGATATCATCGATAAATACAATGACGAACTGATCTAGAAATTATCTGAAAATCATATTCATCAAATATATGAAGATGACTGGTGCATTGGTTAGTCTAAATGGCATGACCAGGAACTCATAGTGTCTGTATCTGGTTCGAAAAGCTGTTTTGAGAATGTCTTCTGCCTTGATCTTTACCTGATGGTAACCTGAACACAAGTCTATTTTGGAGAAGACCTAGGCACCCTGCAACTGATAAAAAAGGTCATCGATCCTAGAGAGGAGGTACTTGTTCTAAATCGTGACCCTATTAAATTCCTTGTAGTCAATATATGATCCTAACGTCACATCTCCTTTTCTTACAAATGTGACTTAGCGCCCTAAGAAGAAACACTGTGTTGTATGAACCCACTGTCATACAATTTTTTGATTTTTTTTCCCCAACTCTTCCATCTCTACATGACTCATGCAGTAAGAAAAAACTAAGATAGGCTGCGTGCCAGGCTGAAGGTCTATGGTGAACTCAACTTTCCTGTCCACTGGTAGTATGGAAAGTTCATCAGAAAATACATTTGGGAAGTCTTCGGACTACCTGGATCTCTAGAATGCAATTTGTTTTCTTAGGTTTGCCTAGTTAGAGAAAACAACCAAGCTGAAGCGCTATGTAATAAGGAAATTGCTATGAGGGAATAATATGCAAAACCTTTATTAGCTTGTAAATGACTCTTCGTTAGGAGGCTTAAATATAGTTTTTCTCGTAAAAATAATCTACAGTGGCGTGATACATCGCTAACCAGTTTATTCTTATAAATACATCAGGGTCCTCTATGTCAATCTCTATCAGGTCCATCATGGGTGAAAATGAGTTCCATGGAAGAAGGGACAGATGTTGCTGGAACAGACCAGACAACCCTATAACAGTACCGGATGATACGGTGGGGGCTTCGAATTATATTTTGATGGTGTTAGATGATACGACGGAGGAGCAGGGTTGCATTGAGGTGGTGTTAAATCCTCTTGTTGTAGGGGGTAGCTCATAGTGTTGAAGTGGTGGTGTAGCGCCCGGGGAAAAAAAAAAAAAAAAAAACGTGTGTGCCACGTCAGCAGGCCCAGTCAGCAGGCCTGGCCAACCAGGACCTGCCACATGACAAAACCACGTCGACCGGGGACGGGCCACGTTGGCGATCCGCGTGCGCGCGATCGGATGGCCTAGATCAATCGCGCGCACGGACGACCCAGATTTAATCGCACGGACGGCCCAGATTTAATAAAAAACGGACGGCCCAGATTAAAACAAAATGGACGGCTGAGATCAAAAGGCAAAAAGGTATAAATAAGACCCCCACACCAGACCCCAAACCCTAGCCGCCTGCCCTCGCCGGAGAAGACGAACAAGAAGCCGGCCGCCGCAACCCGCCGCCGCACCGGAGGGATTTCCGACCGCCGATCGAGGTAAATTTCATACCCCCGACTCCTTTTTCCACGCTGATTTCTCCAGTGGCCAAATCGGAGCCAAAATCCCGGCCAAACGGCCGAAAAATAGGGCCGAAAGCCAGCGGCGCCGCCGCGCCCCTTCTCGGTTTTTGCCTCCGAGAGGCCCTTCCCGGCCTCCGTTTAATGCAATTTTTATACCACCGTGATCACCATTCTTTTCTCTACAGGTTGATCGGAGCCGAATCACCAAAATACGAACTTCACCGGAGAGCCGCCGCACCCGAGAGGACCGCCGCCGGTAAGCTTCGGTTTTCCGTAAATTTTCGGCCCCCTGAGGGCCGTAGGGTTGTTTTATCGCAGGAACCAATGCGAGTGTGGCAGAATTCGGCTGGAAACGGCCGAAAACGGCCAACCCGAGGCGAACCGTGGCCGCAAGCGGCGGCGCCGTCGCCGGAGCACGGCGGAGCCTCCGTGCCGGAGTTGCGATATTGGCCGAAAGGGGCCCTGGGCCTGATTTGGGATTTTTTGGAACACGTGCAGGTACCAGTAGTGCGTTTCAGTTCCCCGGGAAAAATTCAGAGAAAATTAGGGACAGCCTGCAAGCGCACTGTGAAGCCGTGTTCGGACCCCGAAACGAGTAAGGACCCCTCACCCTATTTCCTATCACGGTATTAAAGTTCAATAAATGATAAAATGGTATTTCATGAATCAACGAATGTGTGAAATTGTTTAAGGTCGCTAATGGAGCCCGAGTCTAGTGTGGTTATCGGTTAACTGTTATTTGGCCTGTTTTACAGTTTTAAATGCAGTATGTGGTTTGATGTTTTCATTTTATAGTTTCGTGTGCATATTTTACTGTTTTATTGATTATGAATTGAATGACCGGGATATTGATGCTGTATGTTGTCTGTCTGGCATAAATTACTGTTTTGCTTGTTTGTATGTGGATTGATGATGCTGACTGAGGAAAAAGAGAATGAAAGATTATGTAAATGGGTAATTGTATAACGTGGTCAGCCTGACTAGATATCCTGGGAGATGGTGGACGGACCGGGTCCGTAGGAAATCCTACCGGGATTGTGGTCTTCCATACCGGACGGGGTATGGAGATCTTATGTGTTTTGGCGCCCATACTGGACGGGGTATGGGGACGGTCCGTTTCACCCTCATACCGGACGGGGTAATGAGGTCTATGGTTTGGCGCCCATACCGGACGGGGTATGGGGACGGCCCTGGAATATGATTTCAAATGTTAAGGGTTAACGGGTAGCGGGACCCCTATGGATCCCCATGGATACTAGTGGGCTTGTAAATGAGGAAAATATGTTGTGTAACGATTGAATTACGAAAAGTTTGATAGGTATTATGTTATACAGTTTATATATATGGTTTCATGATGATGATGATGTTATTGCTTTCGTATATTGTTTTATAAATTTCACCGAGGTAAGTGAATGGTAAAGGTTTTATTATCGATAAAAGGATTTGTTGTAAATTATGCTCCATTAGTCTTTTTGTGTTTTCTACCCACCTTTACCTCCGTGACGGTGAGATATCGTGATGTCTTTACTGGGCTAGTGTAACTCATTCCTTATTTAATCATTTCAGATCAAGAGGACATCGTTCCCGAGCCGGTTCCGCAGGAGGATGACGAAGGGGACGCCTAAAGACTCCATAGTCACATTCGTAGTTTTTTTTTTTTTTTTTTTTTTTTACTTTCAAGTTTCTCCTTTGGGTAGTTTGATCTTTTATATTTGTGAGCACGTTTTTGGTTTTAGTGTAAGAGATGTTATTCAAATTTTGACTTCGCTTCCGCATTTGATATTTTTAATCTACATTTCATTATGAATTTTTGGAGCGGCTACAGGTGGAGGGTCAGATAGTTTCCTCCACACTTCCCTGGCCCACTGGGCAGAGATGAGTCTCTTTAAAATCTCGAAGAGCCGATTGACATCCTCTCGAAGCGACCCGTTTTGGGTTGCCATGTTCAGTAATGGACCTCATCTCCTCGTATCTTTCTACTTATTTTTCATAAGGAAAGGTTGGATGATAGTTCGTATTGGGTATTCTAAATTATTGTGTAAGGAATTTAAGCCCTATCTCTATTATTTTTCTTCCACATTCAATTTATAATTTATTTCCTTTTATGTAATACCCCACCCATGACTTAAAACTTGCCGCGATTATCCACGCCTTAAAAACTTGGCGCCATTACTTGTATGGGTAGACTTTTCATATCTATACCGACCATAAGAGCTTGAAACACATTCACTTAAAAGGATCTCAACATGCATAAGAGAAGATAGATAGAACTCCTCAAGAACTACGATTGCAGCATCTTGTATCACCCGGGTAAGGGCAACATGGTAGCCGACGCACTCAGCAGAAAAAAATGCAGGTATATTAGCTCACTTGATGGTTTCAAAATGCAGGGTAATAGGGGCCGCACAACAGGTACGACTTACATGTTTGGCTCACCTGACTGTTCAACGTGAGTTAATCCAGAGAATAAAAGAAGTTTAATCCGCCGATTCTACCATACCAAGCCCTTTTGGGTTGCCATATTTAGTAATATACCTTATCTCCTCATGTCTTTCTACTTATTTTTCACAAGGAAGGGTTGGGTCATAGTTCGTATTTAGAGTTTTTAAGTCTTTGTGTAAGGAATGGTTCCGAGGAACGCGGCTCTGATACCAATTATAACGACCCGGAACTTAAAAGAAAATAAATTATAAATTGAGTGCGAAAGCGAAATAATAGATTTAGGATTTACATTCCTTATACAATAAATAAAGAATAAGCAAAAAATCAAGAAATAAATAAAAAGTTAAAAGACCATGGACTGGCCGTTTTCGGCCAGTTTTATACTCATCTTTATGAGAAAACATGTTAAAAGACCTCGATTGACCGAAAAAAAATAAAAAAAATAAAAACTTATCGGCAACAGAATTTTTCGATGCGGCGGCTCCGCCGGTTCACCTTCACGGTTAGGCCTTTTTCTTCGGTCAAACTGTAGAAAATAGAATGGTGAGTATAATGATAGAAAAATCACACGAAACGGGAATCAGGAAGAGGCTCATCGGAGGTGATTTTTGGTTTTTCCTGCAATGGCACCGCCAGGTTTTATCTGCGATTTTTGACTCATATGCTAGTCTTTTTGCTCCAATTTGGTAATAACGGTGTTCAAAATCAAATTTCAAGCGAATGAAATTTTTTTTACCTTTTTTGGTAGTCGGAGGTGGTTCCAGTGCAGTGGCAGGCAGCGATCGGCTTTTTTTTCCAGTGACTGGTTCTTCTTTTCCGGCGGAGGGCTGGCAGCTAGGGTTAGGGTTCAGTGTGAAGTGAGATATTTATACTCGTCACCCTTTAATCTGGACCATTCATCGCATTTGATCTCGACCGTCCGATCGCCTTTAAAGAGAAAATGAATTTGAACCGTTCATCGCGGTTTGATCTGAACTGTACGATTGCGCTTAAAGAGAGAATGAATCTTGACTGTTTTTCGTGTTTAATCGCGACTATTTAATCGCACCTGAGAAGGGAACGAATCCAGACCGTTTATGCGCGGGAATGCATCTGAATCGTCCGATCGCGGGCATGTAGATTGCCAGCGTGCCTTACCACGCGGCGTGCTCCGGTTCGTCGAGGCTGGTAACTAGGCGGTCCTACGTAGTGCATTTTTCTTAAATTACATTTTGACCCCCAGTTTCTGATTTTTCTTTTAAAAATATCATCGAACCCAAATTTTCACTATTTTTCCCAAAATTATTTTTAATTTCATCCTTTTTTTTCTAATTTTATATTAAATAAAAATTTACAAATTTAAAATTTATATTTTTATATATTAATTTTAATTTTTAAAATTAATCTTAGGTCAAATTTCGGGATCGAATATTATAATGTACCACTGGTTACCCTCTTTACTAGGGTCAAATTATAATTGTATTGATATTTAAAATAAATTTATAAATAACCTTTTATTCTCGTCAAAATAGATAATTCATTTTATTCTTACCAAAATATATAACTTTATCAAATCTATTAATTTTTAATTTTATTAAAAAATAAACTTGATCCAGAATTTATACTCGTATCAAATAATTATATATAATACATACTTCCCAAAAATCTTAAAATTTTCAATGAAATGCCAAAAACTTTCTTAAAAATTTATATATTCCAAATATCAAATATCTTAAAGTTCGAATAATGTATATATATGTCGACGAGAAGTTTAATGCATGAAGTTCACAATCTAAAAGACATTTAGTAGATCATCTATCAAATTCTAAATTGAATTCATCAAATTTATTAGGATTTAACACAAATTTTTTACTTCTGAAATTTGCAACTCCTTTCATACAACCCAATAAACTCATATATGTAATATATAAAAAAATTTGTATCTTTACAAATTTTTAATCATAACAATGTCAACTGTAGAATCCTAAAATCATCTATTATAAATTAGCTTCAACCCAAAAATTTTTAGGCAACTCATTATCTGGCATCAAGCATATGACCATTTCAGAAGTAACATGTCACAATCATTACAAAATTTTTTGAACTTATATGAAGTATATTCCCTGCCATTATCAGGCCTTAAGTTTATTATTTCACATCTATTTTATTTTTTTATCTGTGATTTAAGTCTTTTAAACGCAGAAAATACATATCCCTTATTTAATTGAAAGTAAACACATGTCATTCTTGTGAAATCGTTTATAAACAAAATAAAATATTTATTACAGCTTAAGAAAGCAATACTAATAGACCGACAGACATTAGAGTGGATTAGCTCAAGCTTTCTGTTAAGATAATTGTGTCCACCATTTGGAAAACTAATTCTATACATTTTGTCATAATGACAAGTTGAACATACTATTTTTCCCCAGAAATAACATGCATCTCATTCACCATACCATATTTCTGCATTAAGTTTAATGCACCAATATGATAGTAATCAAAACATTTATGTTATAGTTATGTTTCATCATTTTTAACAGATAATGTAATTTGATTTACGTGATTTAAATATAAAACATAATTATTATCAACATTTTTAACCCTCACATATCAACATTGGCAGTATCATAAACATGACAACAATAATTTTTGAATAAAATTGAATATTATTTATTTTGCATATGAATCACACTCAATAACTTTTTTACTCTTAGGCCAAAAACAAACAATACATATCTAATAAATTTTGTGTCTTGTTTAATGTGAATGAGCATTGAACCTTCATCTCGATCCTCAACAAATCATCTTATTTTTAAGCTTTGCTTTGGTTCTAAACTTGAAATCCAAACTGGAAAATAACCTTTGATCCTTAGTCATGTGGTTGGTATAGGTACTGTTAATGTACCACATGTCCTTACTAGATACATAAAGATATTAATTAAGTAATCATAAACAAATGGCTTTATTGCTGTGCCTGATTCCCCATAAAGTTAGTTTGCTGTTGTTATTTCTGCTGCTAGCGTGAATTTTCTTATCTACCTTGAAGCGCATTTTCTAGAGCACTTTTACTTCTCATATAAGCCATTTATTCTTAAGGTTGCAACTCGCTTATTACCTCAGTTGCTAACTTTTCCAAATCACAAGTTTGTTTAATTAGTGAAAGTTTTGACTTAAATCTATAAGGAAAGTTGATCATCATTTTTTTTAAGTACTATCTGATCCTTAAAGTCCCCTCCAAACAATTTGATTTGATTCACCATATCCATTATCTTTGTAGAGTAATATTTAACACTTTCACCTTCTTGCATCTTCATCAACTTAAACTTCCTCTTTGATGTCAATAATTTTACACTCTCACCTTTGCACTTCAAATATTCTTAAGCTTTGTTTGTCATTTTAAAGCTCACCAGCTTGAGAAAAATGTCTTCTGATATAGCTAAATGGATAATTGATAAAATTTTGAAATTTTTCGTAAAGCCCCCTGAGTATTGATGAATTTGTGCACATGTAAAATTTTCAAATAAAAGCACTCTAACATAATCCTCTTCAACAACACTCCAAAAGTTATAAGCAAACAAGTATGACCCCGTCCTCACAGTCCAATATCATACTTATCTCCTATAAACACTGCTGGTGCTGTAAATTCACTTTCGTGGCTATTCTCTGTCAATTTGATGAAGTTTAATCAATCAACAAACTTGCTTAACTCCTCACAACCTACAAGAACAACAACCCTCATACCATCATTGATAGATCACTTGATAAATCCTTGAAAATAGAATAGAAAAAATATGGAAAGGAAAAAATGCAAGAAAAATGACAGAAGAGTTTTCTACTGTGAAGGTGTTTAGTCCCCAACAACTTTCCATTATTTTAATACACACACACACACACAAACACATATATATAAACAAAAAGTGGAGGATAAAGTTTTACAGACTTAAGTCAATTACCAATCATACTAACTCTAATGACAAAATATGATTGAATCAGAAAAGTAATATGGTGAACATAAATTATAGAGCTTCATTCCTATTTGATAGCTTATTAACTAAAATTCTCAATACCAAAAAGAAACAGTAGATATATGATTGAAATGATAAAAAAATCAGCTCCTTATTCCAAGGAAATTCAATCTTTATCACTAACAGCCCACGCCTGATGCTTAGTTCCACTAAATACTGGAGGTGCAATTACAGTGAATAAAGTTTTTGATTTCAACTTTTTTTTTTTTTTTTTTGTATAGAGGTAGGAGATACTAAATTGAATTGAGTTTGGCTCACTCAATCTCATATGTCCCTCAAGAATAAGATATTCTAGATGCTGCTGAAGTGTGTATTTTATTGAGTAAGGAAGCACCTTTTATACATTATTGAAAAAAATAAATTGCAGAAAAATCTGCTACAAGATAAGTATATTAGCATAAACATCCGCTTTACCATAGTGCATATGAAAAAGAAATCTCCTTCAAAAAAAAATTAATGCCTGAAAAATAGCACAAAGTGATAATTCTTGAGCAATAAATGAGCTGATTTTGAGCAATATATATATGTATATACAAAACATAATGGAGTGAGGGTACACCCATTTTTAAGTAACATATTATTAATTAGTATAACATTAAAAATAACATATTATTTGAGAGAAATAGTTTTCAATTTAGTACAGATCTATTCAAATTATAATTCAAAAGAGTTTATTTCAAAAATTTGGATGTTTATTTATTTATTAAAAAATTAATTAAATTAAACAGATTTTATTATCTATATTACGAGAGTCCAAAACGAATTTTAATTTTGCAGTGAATATATAAAATTAATTCTTATAATACAAAACTGAATGATATATAACATAGTATCTGCTAACTAAACCATATTTAAGCTGTTCTAGAAGCTGGAGAGTAATCTAGATACTAGCAGCATGAAGAAATTTTCCCATGTAACTTACACTTAGAAGAAGAAGCAGAAGAAGAAGAAAATTAGAAACATGAAACTGACTATGCATGCGTACTATAAGCTTTGCTTTTGGTGTTGCACTATTAAGACTGAAGCTCTGCTATCAAGATCTGGTTGCGAAAGCAAGTCTCCTATGACACCCAACTCAGGGAATTCAGTCCATTCGTCAAGGCCTGCTGTAAAAGGAGTTCCCATCCCTCCTCCTTTCCCAACAATAAACAGATCATAGTAATCTACCATGGATCTAAGAACCAATGCAGTCTCTGATGCATCTTTCACAGTTTCCTCTATGTACATGCCACACCCTTGCCCACCACTATTGTGCTTGAATTCTCTTAGATGTGTGGAATCAAGCATGGAGTTCCAATCCGAAACAACAACTCCTGATGATAATAAAAAATGAATAACAGTCAAATTCGATCTGGAGTCTTTAGACATGCGCTTGGCTAGTGTTAGAGCCTCTCTATCGTCTTCTCCGCCGAAGAAAATCATACCCACATGGTAAGATTCATCAATTGATTTCTCTTTTTGTCCTATGCGGCTTCGATCAACCAGGATCCCAACCGAGCAAGGCGCCACTCCAAGGACGCTACAATTTAGGTTCCTTATCATGTTGTTGTCTGATATCACAATGGACCCATCAATGGACCATGTTCGATGGAAAGGGAGGAGGATAAGGGATGTGAGTTTGTCAAGCGCAAGTGTGCAGGCGTCCTCATACATGCATTCAAGGGAAGAGATTGAAGTGAAGGTACTAACACTAACTAAACCCCAGAAATTTTTCTGGAAATTATTGAAGGAGATGATGACATTATCTGAGTAAGACTTGGTGCCAACTTTCTTCTTTTGGATTTGGTGGGAGATGAAGAGAGGAGATGCCTGACCTATGAGCTCAATAAGATGAAGAACATAAACATCAACGGGGTTGTCTTTTGTTGGGCATGAAGCTTCAAGGAGGTTGATCATGGGGGCTATGTTATCAGGTCTGTGGATGCAGGCGAGGATTCTTAGCTCTGAGTTGGGTTTCAAGTGAATTATATCTCTTTTCTGGTAACCAGTATATTTTCTGGAGGGGTCATACACCATCTTCACCAAGATAGGCAAGATGTATGAGCTTATCAAAATGTAAAGGGTCATTGTGGAAAAATGTTCGTCTCTGATAATCTGCAAAGAAACAGAATCATGATGAGTTGGTTTGATTTGATTTGGTTCCCATCAAGATATATATGTGTTTATGTGTGTGTAAAAGAAAAGAACGTCAAGTGATGTGTATACAGACCTCTATCTGAAGTCCATAAGAATAGGCAGAGAGCTCAATAGTGCCTTTATGATTTATAACAAGAGCGAGAGCAATAGAATCCCTCAAAGGCATCTTGGAAAGCAGACAAGAAACAAGACATACAACAAACTTAGCTGCAAAAGTGACAAGGATGATAGTCAATCCTTCCAACTTTGCAGCAGTGCTGAGGTTAGCATGCATGGCACAAGAAGCCACAAAGAAAGGCAACAAACTACCAGTGACAAGACACTCGAACTTATCGATCAATGCAGAGCCGAGAGGAGGTCCAGCAGGAAGAAATAACCCCAAGAAATAAGGACCAAAAGGAACATATTGTTCAAAAAATGCCCAATAAGCACCGGCACCAAAAACAGCAACTATAATGAAATAAATGTAAATGGTCTTGACAGGCTTGCCTTCTGGTGTGCGTTTAATAATCCAATACATAGCAGGACGCCAGATGGATACAGTGAAAATCATGAAGAGGAGAATAGCTACAACATCTATGACTGCATGTGTGATGTTGTTAAAACCATTTTGAATAAAGTGAAACAACAAGGAAAGAAAAACACCCAGAAGATCACTCATAAATACTGAAGAAAGAGAATGTCGACCCAGTTCAGAGTTTTGGATTTTCATATCTATGATCAGAGCAGCAATAACTGGAAATGGTGAAGTACATTGGAAGAAGATGATGAAGCCAGTAGGTGAGTTGAAACCACTAGTTACTTTCAATTCGCGATGGTAAAACACCAAAGACATAAACAGTGGTCCAATCACTGAACAAAATCCAATTGCCAATGCTTTCCATCCAGTTCTTGCTACTAACCCTAAATTCATCTTCACGCCCATTAAAAACCAGAACATTGTGTACCCAAATGTACCCATTGTGCCTATTACGTTTTCTCTATAGCCCTTAGGAAACAGAATTTCTTCAAGCCCGCCCCTCTTGTAAAGAGCTATAATACTCAGCAACAGACCAGCCTGGATCACATCCAAATTTCCTTTTAGGGTTTTTTAAAATAAATAAAGACAAAAAAAAAAGGAAGAACAGAAGCACTTACAGCAATCTGGGCGGTGAAATTGGAGACTCCGAAACGCTTGAACATGAAATAAATGAGTTGCCAGAAAAAGAAAATAATAACTAGAAGACTCTCCAAGACGGGAAATGAGTAATCCCATAATTTACTGCCATTTACAGGATCCTCCAACCTTTCCCATATTCCATAGGAATTCACCAATGGTGGAAGCTTCACGCATTCTAGGTCGTTTTCCATTTCGAATACAACACCTTTTCTCTCTCTCACGTACACATATATACATAATATATACACCGAACATATAAATATACATATACATTGTTTCTTCAACTGATCCCATATTCATATTCCTCCAAAAATAGCCTTTTCTGCTTTCATCTAATCAACTTGCTCTGTTTCTCAAGCTTTTTCCGTTCTTGCGGTTCTCAACACGCCAATAACTAAAACCCATAACAAGTTAAAAGACCTGTAATATTCTTCCAACTAATTTGACTACGCATATTAACAAATTTTTATTAATCCAACTGCATATTGACCTATAAAGCCAGATTTTCTGTCTCGGAGAAGCAATTGCAAAATTTTTGTTTTGACCCAACTGTAGAATCCGGAGAAAAATCTGAGTCGGATAATGGGGTTAAAAGAATCTGCAGATTTCATTTAGATCTCCAGAATGATCTGGTGTTACGCGCCTACAATGACCTCGAATATCAAGCGTTGATTTCATTGACTTTATTTTGACTATTGACGAGTCTTATTATTATTTTTTTTCAGGCTGGTTAGAGACTACACTAAGCTATTTAGTCTGTTCGGTTTAAATTAAATTAGTCATATTAATTTATATATGAGCTAATTCTCTGTTAAAAATATTAAAAATTTAAGAATTTAATAACTATTATAATTTAATTTTTAATATTTATTGGGTACAATTTGGTTCCTAATGGTTTTTTTTTTTTTTTTTAATTAAAACATTCAGTTTCTTCTTGTTTTTTTCAAGAAGAAGACTACAATCATTAGGAAATGTTTAGATATTTTTAAAAAATAACTTAAAAAATAATTTTAACTAATTAATTAATTAATTATTAATAATAAAAATATTTCTAACTAATTATTATTAATTATTAATTAATTAATTTTCTGAGCTATTTTTAAATATCTAAACATAATTTTATTATTTTAATTTTTTTTTGCATTAAAAATGAAAGGAAATTGGACATTGATTACAAATAAAAAATATTAAAAATTAAATTTTAAAAAAATTATTAAAAACTAAATTATAACAGGTGCGAAACTTTAAAATAAAATAGATTCACAATTTGTACTATTCACATAATATAATTTTTTATAATTATATAAAAAATAATATAAATTATTTTTATGTGAACAAAAATTATATAGAAAAAATAACTTCTAATTAAGTTGTAGAAAAATTAATATAACTTAATTTTTTATCAAACATCTGCAAGATGAATGAGGTGAAAAAATAGTTGGTTAAGATTTTTTATAGTATACTACTAAAAAGGTTTATATAATACATCACTTTAAAGTTTATAGCCAACTAAAAATCAATTACATACTTATATTATCACACTAATTTTAATTTTATATTTAAAATTATTTAATATAACATAAAATGTTTAGATAATTATTATCTATATTGTCACACTAGTTTTATTCTAATATTGTTGGAATACACGTATTAATTTTGATGGACGATAAATATTTAATTTATAATAACATTACTTTTAAGTGAGTTTTTGAAAGAATATTTATAACAAAAGTTGAAGCAAGAGGAGTAGATGAGAAAATGAAAGATGTAACACTTGGAGATTATATTGATATATTTGGAAGAGAAGAAAGTACTTTCAATTTTTGGTTCAAGATTCTTTTTGAAAAATATTAAAAAATTTAATTTGAAGTCTTTAAATTTTGTTCTTGAGATTTTCTGTTTGAAAAATTATTTCGCTATGATCTCAAAGCTTCTTGAAAGTTTGATAAAATCTTTAAGTAAAGTTTTGAGAAAATTGATTTATGTTGTAAAATAAAAAATATATATTTTTAACTTAATTTCTTAAGAAGTTTAATGTGATCAAAATATTTTTTTAAAAAAACTTGGAAATAATTTTAGATAAAAATTGTTTTTAAAAATCTAAGATAAAAGGTCATATGACGAATCATGTGCCAAAATATGTGTGAATTTTTTAACATTTTTCAAAACATGTGACACATATGTTAGACACCTTATAGAAAGTGTGAGAAACCTCTTAGAAATTGAGTGTATGAGAGAAACACTTGAGTAGTGAAGTTAGGCACCTTGTACAAGTCTTGGTAAATGGTAAAGGTGAGTACCTTAATCTAGAATTACAAAAAGTTGAACTTAGACAAGAAGTGAAACTTGGCACCTTTGGGAAAACTAAGTATTTGAGAAGATTGTAGAAATTCTCAAGTTGCTTGCTTGAGGAGATTAAGGAGGCACAAGATTGGGGTCGAACATCTAGAAAATAGAGTTTGCTATATCTCTTTCTCTCTTTTTTTTTTTTCAATCTAGAAAAGATTATAAATTTATAAAGTTTTGGCCCTAATCTTGTGCCTAGGTCATCTCCTAAGGCCAGCAACTTAATTTACAAATTGTAAACTAATTTTCACAATCTCTCTTTCATTCTCTCATTTATTTATGCTATGCACTTAATTAACAAATTATAGATTAATTTTGTTATTGATCAATGTGCTGTTGTAAAGGCCCAAACTAAAAGAAAATGAATATATATTAAAATTGTAATGCCCAAAGATTTTTCTTTTATTTTTATTTTTATTTTATTTTAATTTAATTTGGAATTTTGTTAATTTTATTTTATTTTAATAATTAATTTATAAAGTTTTAATTTAATTTAATTTAATTTAATAGAAATAATAATAATAAAACGGGGTAAAATTATTTTTGGAATTTAATTGAAATTGAATTTGAAAAAAATTGGTGAAAATTTAGATTCTAGGGGTGTTTTTAAAAAGAAAATCGAAAATCGGGGGTCAAAATATAATTTAGAAAAATAGTGCCACGTTAGCAGCCCCTGCCAACCAGGACACACCGCGTGGTAGGGACGTTGATGTGGGAAGCCACGATGGGACGGAGACACGTGGGCGATCCGCGTGCGCGCGATCGGACGGCCAAGATCCGTTCCCGCACGCATGGACGACCCAGATCAAAAGCGCGTGTGGACGGCTCAGATCTCACGCGTGCGGACGGTCCATATTTGATCATGTACGAACGACCCAGATCGCAACGCGATGGACTGCCTAGATTTATTTCCAATTTAATTACGATCGGATGGTCCAAATTAAATCATGATGGATGACTCAGATTAAAAGGGGAGGGTTATAAATAATCGCATCCACACCCAACCCCAAACCCTAGCTGCCAAAACCCTCACCGAAGAAGACGACCCAGCCACCGAGGAACCGGCCGCCGTCACCCGCCGCTGTACCGGAGGATTTTTCGGCCGCCAAACGAGGTAAAATTTCTCCCCTTTCCTCGTTTTTCGATGCTGAACCTCCATGTGGCCAAATCGGAGCCAAACCACCGGTCAATTGGCCGGAAAACACTGCCGAAGTCCAGCGGCGCCGCCGCGAGTTTCCTCAATTTTTACCTCCGATGAGGCCCTTCCCGATTCCCGTTCGATGTAATCTTTATACCACCGTGACCATCGTTCTTTTCTCTACAGGTTGATTGGAGCAAAACACCAAATCGCAACTCGCGCTGGAGGAGTCGCCGCACCCGAGAGCCCTGCCGCCGGTAAGCCTCAGTTTTACTGTAATTTTTTGGCCCACCGAGGGCCCTAGGGGTGTTTTATTACAGGAACCAATGCAAGTTTGGCCGACTTAGGCCGAAAACGGCCAGAAACGGCCAACTCGAGGTGGATCGCCACCGCGGGTGGCGGCGCCGTCGCCGGAGCACAGTGGAGCCGCTGTGCTGGAATTCTCAAATTGGCCGAAAGGGCCCTAGGTCTGATTTGGGATTTTTTGGGGGCATGTGTAGGTACCGGAAGTGTGTTTCAGTTTTCAGAAAAAAATTCAGAGAATTTAGGGACTGCCCGTAGGTACAGTAAGAACCCGATTTCAGACTCCGAAACAAGTAAGGATCTCTCACCCTATTTGTAACAGCCCCGGAATTTAAAATGGAATGTATATTAAAAATATCAAATGCGGAAGCGAAGTCAAAAATTCGATTAACATCCCTTACACTAAAACCAAAAACGTGCTCACAATATAAAAAAATCAAACTACCTAAAAGAGAAACTTGAAAGTAAAAGCTACAAATATGACTATGGAGTCTTTAGGCGTTCCATTCGTCGTCCTCCTGCGGAACTGGCTCGGGAACAATATCTTCCTGATCTGAAATGATTAAATAAGGAATGAGCTACACTAGCCCAGTAAAGACATCACGATATCTCACCGTCACGGAGGTAAAGGTGGGTAGAAAACACAAAAAGACCAATGGAGCATAATTTACAACAAAACCTTTTATCAATAATAAAACCCTTACCATTCACTTACCTCGGTGAAATTCATAAGACAATATACGAAAGCAATAACATCATCATCATCATGAAATCATATATAAACTGTATAACATAATACTTATCAAGCCTTTCGTAATTCAATCGTTACACAATATATTTTCCTCATTTACCAGCCCACTAGTATCCATGGGGATCCATAGGGGTCCCGCTACCCGTTAACCCTTAACACTTGAAGTCATATTCCAGGGCCGTCCCCATACCCCGTCCGGTATAGGGGCCAAAATTATAAACCTCATTACCCCGTCCGGTATGAGGGTGAAACGGGCCGTCCCCATACCCCGTTCGGTATGGGCGCCAAAACACATAAGATCTCCATACCCCGTCTGGTATGGGAGACCACAATCCCGGTAGGGTTCCCTACGGACCCGGTCCGTCCACCATCTCCCAGGATATCTAGTCAGGCTGACCACATTATACAATTACCCATTTACATAATCTTTCATTCTCCTTTCCCTCAGTCAGCATTATTAATCCACATACAAACAAGCAAAACGGTAATTTATGCCAAACAGACAACATACAGCATCAATATCCCAGTCATTCAATCCATAATCAGTAAAACAGTAAAATATACACACGAAACTATAAAATGAAAAACATCAAACCTCATATTGCATTTAAAACTGTAAAACAGGCCAAGTAACAGTTAACCGACAAACACACTATACTCGGGCTCCATTAGCGACCTTAAGCAATTTCACACATTCGTTGATCCATGAAATATCGTTTTATCATTTATTGAACTTTAATACCGTGATAGGAGATAGGGTGAGGGGTCCTTACACGTTTCGGGGTTCGAACACGGCTTCACAGTGCGCTTACAGGCTGTCCCTAAATTTCCCTGAATTTTTTCCGGGGAACTGAAACGCACTACTGGTACCTGCACGTGTTCCAAAAAATCCCAATTAGGCCCAGGGCCCCTTTCGGCCAATATCGCATTTCCGGCACGGCGACTCCGCCGTACTCCGGCGACGGTGTCGCCGCTTGCGGCGGCGATTCGAATCGGTTTGGCCGTTTTCGGCCGTTTCCGGCCGAATTCAGCCACACTTGCATCGATACTTGCAATTAAACAACTCTAGGGCCCTTGGGGGGCCAAAAAATTACGAAAAACTGAAGCTTACCGGTGGCGGTGCTCTCGGGTGCGGCGGCTCTCCGGTGAAGTTCGTGTTTTGGTGATTCGGCTCCGATCAACCTGTAGAGAAAAGAATGGTGATCACGGTGATATAAAAATTGCATTAAACGGAGGCCGGGAAGGGCCTCATAGGAGGCAAAAATTGAGGAGGGGCGCGGCACCGCCGCTGGGCTTTGGCCGTGTTTTCCGGCCGTTTGGCTAGGATTTTGGCTCTGATTTGGCAACAGGGGAAATCAGCGTGGAAAAACGAGTCGGGGGTATGAAATTTACCTCGATCGGCGATCGGAAATCCCTCCGGTGCGGCGGCGGGTGGCGGCGGCCGGCTTCTGGTTCGTTTTCTCCGGCGAGGGCAGGCGGCTAGGGTTTGTGGTCTGGTGTGGGGGTCTTATTTATACCCTTTTGCCTTTTGATCTCAGCTGTCCATTTTGATTTAATCTGGGCCGTCCGTTTTTGATTGAATTTGGGTCGTCCGTGTGATTGCATCTGGGCCGTCCGATCGCACGTTCGATCTGGGCCGTCCGATCGCGCATACGCGGATCGCCAACGTGGCCCGTCTTGGATCGACGTGGTCTTGCCACGTGACAGGTCCCGGTTGGCCGGGACTGCTGACTGGGTCTGCTGACGTGGCTGCTGACGTGGCCCCCCCCCCCTTTTTTTTTTTTTTTTTTTCCTTCTTCAATTTTCCGGGCGCTACACTATTTTCTATTACGACATTAAAGGTTAATAAATGATAAAACAGTATTTATGAATTAATAAATATGTATAATTAATTAAGGTTGCTAATAGAGCCTGAATTTGATGTATTTTTCGGTCAGTTATTGTTTGATTTATTTTACAGTTTTAAATGCAGTATGGTGCCTGATGTTTTTATTCTATAGTTTCGTATGCATGAATCACGATTTTGTTTATTATGGTTTGAATTATTGTGAACCCAATGTTGTGTTGCCTTGTTTGGTGTCAATTACTGGTTTACGTGTTTATGCTTGATTGGATAATTGAAATTAAGAAAAGAATGGAAAAAAGTATGCGAATTGATAAATGGATAATGTTGACAGCCTGACTAGATATCCTGGGAGATGGTGGACGGACCAGGTCCATAGGGAACCCTACTGGGAACGTGGTCTCTCATATCGGACGGGGTATAGAGACTTTATGTGTTTTGATGCCCATATTGGACGGGGTATGGGGATGGCCCGTTTCACCCTCATACCGGACGGGGTATTGAAGTTTATGGTTTTGGCGCCCATACCGGACGGGGTATGGGGACGACCCTGAAATTAAGTTATTAATGTGAATGGTTCGCGTGTAGCGGGGACTCCATATGGATCCCCATGGATACTAGTAAGCTGATAAAAGAGAAAAATTGTTGCCTAATGATTGAAATACAAAAGCATGATATGTGTTAGTGTGCGTGATCTTATGATATTTATGATGTAATTGTTTTCATAAATTGTTTTCATGAATCTCACCGAGGTAGGTGGACAGTAAAGGTTTTATTATTGATAAATGAGTTTGTTATAAATTATGCTCCATTGGTCATTTTTGTTTTCTACCAACCTTTACTTCTGTGACAGTGAGATAGTGTGATGTCTTTATTGGGCTAGTGTAGCTCATTCTTTACTTAACCATTTCAGATCAGAAGGACTTGGTTCCCGAGCCCGTTCTACAGGAAGACGGCAAGTAAAAGCCAAAGAATTTATTAGTTTTCCTTATAGTATTCATTCATAGTATTTTCTTTAAGTTAGTTTATTCTTTCATACGTTTAATTTGTTTTGGTTATTGTGTATGGGATATTAATCATAATTTATTTATTTCGCTTCCGCACTTAGAATAAATATATACATTTCCTTTTAATTTCTGGGGCCGTTACAGTTGGTATCAGAGCCAGGTTCCTCGGACCCGTCCCTTACACAATAATACTTAAAGGAATACAAAATTGAGAATTATTACTCAACCCTTCCTTGTGAAAATGCAGGTACAGAGAGATGAGGAGAGGGAGACCCCCACTAAACCGAGCAGCCCGGGATGATTCGCTTCGGGAGGATGTTGACAGAATATTTGAGATGCTCGAAAGGATCATTATTGCTCAACAAGGTCGAGAGGTGAGAAGGGAATTACCCGACCCTTCCCCACTACCATAGTTTGAGCCACTGCTGTAGCGAGCGAATCCCGAGCCACCTCGGCAAGAGCCTGCTCCTCTATAGTAGCACCCGGCACCATTGCCGCAGTATAATCTGGTGCCTCAGCCACAGTATTGCCTGTCACCGCTACAGTATGATCCGGTGCCCCCACTATATCAGCAGGTGCCACCACAGGGCCCCCTAGTCTATCCTCAGCCCGGCCCAGTCCCTCTTCCATGGGACCTAACTCCTTCCCTGATTGACTCGGGCTACGTAGAGAGGTACAGGAGACTAAATCCTTCCACTTTTGCAGGGAAGTCCTCTTTCGAAGATGCCCAGTACTGAGTGGCGGAGACAGAGAAGGCTTTCAAGACCTTAGGAGTGATTCTGAATAGAGGGTTACTCTTGCTTCCTATATGCTGGTGGGGGAAGTAGATCGTTGGTGGGAGCTCAAGTAGACCACCCTGCCCACGCTTGTCACTTGGGAGCAGTTCCTAGCAGCCTTTCATGCTAAGTACCTCACCAACACATCCGACATTTAAAGGAGACGGAGTTTGTTCAGCTGGTCCAGGAAAACATGACAGTGTCGGAGTATGCTCGTAAGTTCCTAGAGCTGGGTCGATACTCCCCTGAGACATTGATGGATGAGGGCAGAAAGGCAAGGAGGTTCCAGTGGGACCTCCGCCCAGAGATTAAGCGGCACTTGTTGGTACTAGAGCTTAAGACATATTCAGTTGTTCTGGCAAAGGCACAGATCGTGAAGATGAGTTTCAACACCATTTCCCAGTCATCAGGGAGTCACAGACCCTCAGTTCCACCCCGCAGACAAGCACCTACTGTGCCTGTCCAACAAAATAAGAGGCCCAGACCGGCGATCCAAGCTCCCCCTCAGGCTCCAGAGGCAGCACGTGGCAAGATCTGTCAGCACTGCGGCAGGGATCACGGAGACCGGCCATGCTATCGCCTCAACAACACCTGTCGCATATGTGGTAGTGCCCAACACGATGCGAGAGAGCGCCTGAGGAACCAGAACCAAGGAAGGCCTCTTTTTCAGGGCAGGGTTTACAACCTCACCCAGTAGGATGCCAACGCCGACCCGGACGTGGTACATGGTATGTACACTATCTGTGACTATATTGCTCATGTTTTATTTGACA
The DNA here is from genome assembly GCF_054855325.1 of Carica papaya. Classification (NCBI taxonomy): domain Eukaryota; kingdom Viridiplantae; phylum Streptophyta; class Magnoliopsida; order Brassicales; family Caricaceae; genus Carica; species Carica papaya. Next base: position 10,689,063 of record NC_142310.1, read on the forward strand.
CTGCTGCATCGCATTCATTTGTTTCACATGTTTTTGCATCCAAACTTAGTGTTTCACCTGATAAACTTGATTCAATGTTATTTGTATCTATTGCTGGGGGTGAAACACTATTAGGGGAAGTTGTCTACAGGGCTTGTGCCGTGGAGATAGCAAATAAAAAATTGAATGTAGATCTAATAGAGTTAGACACGGGGGATTTTGATGTAATTTTAGGGATGGATTGGTTAGCGGCGTATCATGCCACCATAGATTGCTTTAACAAGAAGATTTATTCAATTCTCCTAATGATGAGCCATTTACAAATTAATAAAATCATTTGATATTTATTCCTTGGTGGCAAGTTTTCTTAATTTTCAAGTACTTTAACCTTGCTATTTTCTCTAACTAGGCAAGTCCAATAAGGAAATTTGTATCCAAGAGATTCCGGTAGTCTGAGACTTTTCAGATGTGTTTTCGGATGAACTGCCCGGACTACCAGTGGACAGGGAAGTTGAGTTCACTATAGACCTACAACCAAGCACCCAGCCCATTTCGGTTGCTCCTTACCGCATGAGCCATGTTGAGATGGAAGAGCTGAGGAAACAGATCACTGAATTGCAAGACAGTGGTTTTATTAGAAATAGTGTGTCTCCTTGGGGTGCTGGAGTTATGTTTACCAGAAAGGGAGATGGAACGTTGAGACTGTGTATTGATTACTGAGGATTGAACAAGGTCACAATCAAGAACAAATATCCCCTCCCCAGAATTGACGACCTCTTCGATCAGTTGCAGGGTGCACAAGTCTTCTCCAAAATAGACCTGCGATCAGGTTACCATCAGGTGAAAATAAGAACAGAAGACATCCCCAAAACGGCCTTTCGAACCAGGTATGGACACTATGAGTTCCTGGTCATGCCATTTAGGCTAACCAATGCCCCGACCATCTTTATGGACCCGATGAACAGGGTCTTCAGAGAATTCTTGGATCAATTTGTTATTGTGTTCATCGATGACATCTTAGTATACTCAAAAAGCAGAGAAGAGCATGCTCACCATCTAGCCCAAGTTTTGCAGGTCTTCAGAAAGAAGAAGCTATATGCAAAGTTGAGTAAGTGTGGATTCTAGCTTGAGCAGACCGCCTTCCTAGGACACATCATATCGAAGGAAGGAGTATCAGTGAATCCCGAAAAGGTTGAAGTAGTACTTGGCTGGGAAAAGTTGACATCAGTCAAGGAGATCCGTAGCTTCCTAGGAATGGCAGGTTATTACCACAGGTTCGTCGAAGGATTCTCTAGTCTAGCGGCTCTCCTAACCCGGCTCACAAAGAAGAATGCCAAGTTTGAGTGGAATGAAGACTGTGAGAGAAGTTTTTTATAATTAAAGGAGCGGCTGACCACTGCACCCGTACTGGCTTTACCGAGTGGATCGGGGGGATATACAGTTTATAGTGATGCCTCCTATCTAGGCCTGGGTTGTGTCCTGCTGCAACATGGGAAGGTCATAGCCTATGGGTCCAGACAGTTAAAGAATCATGAGAAGAATTACCCCACCCATGACTTGGAACTTGCTGCAATCATACACGCCTTGAAAACCTGGCGCCATTATTTATACGGAGAGACCTTCCAGATCTATACCGATCATAAGAGTCTGAAACACATATTCACTCAAAAGGATCTCAACATGCGTCAGAGAAGGTGGATGGAACTCCTTAAAGACTATGATTATGATATCTTGTATCATCCGGGTAAGGGCAACGTGGTGGCAGATGCCCTCAACAGGAAAAATGCAGGTATCTTAGCCCACTTAATGATTTCAGAACGCAGACAAATTAGGGCCACACAACAGGTTCGGCTTCAGGACCTGAAGAGAGTCACATGTTTGGGCCGTCTGACTGTCCAGCCCGAGTTAATACAGAGAATAAGGAAAGCCCAGTCAGTCGACCCCACCCTAGTAGCCCGTAAGAATGATGCAGAATAGAGAACGAGCTCAGAATTCTGAGTCTCTGCTGATGGGTTACTCCGGTTCCAGGACATGGTGTGTGTTCCAAACGACAGTGAGTTAAAGAGAGACATCATGACAAAGTCTCATAGCTCCAAGTTTGCCATGCATCTTGGAAGCACTAAAATGTATCAAAGCATGCGACCTCAGTTTTGGTGGAATGGGATGAAGAGGGACATAGCTGACTTTGTATCTAAATGCTTGGTATGTCAGCAGGTCAAGGCAGAGCATCAACGCCCAGGCGGGTTACTTCAGCCCTTACCGATCCCGGAGTGAAAGTAGGAATATATCGCCATGGACTTCGTAACGGGATTACCCAAGGCACGTTCAGGACATGGCCATCTGGGTAATTGTTGACCGGCTTACCAAGTCTTCCCACTTCCTGGCTATCAGGATGACCGATCCCTTGGACAAGTTGGGAAGAATGTTTATCCGACAAATAGTCAGATTGCATGGAGTTCTAGTGATAGTGGTATCCGACAGGGACCCCAGGTTCACTTCTCGATTTTGGAGTAGCTTTCAGCAGGCCATGGGAACAAAGCTGTCTCTCAGTATTGCTTTCCTTCCTCAGACGGATAAACAATCAGAAAGGACAATCTGTACACTTGAAGATATGCTTCGAGCTTGTGTTCTTGACTCTGGGGGCCATTGAGATGACCATCTACCCCTGATAGAATTTGCCTACAACAACAGTTACCAAATGAGCATTGGCATAGCTCCGTATGAGGCGTTATATGGGCACTTATCAGATCACTGATTTGTTGGGAAGAAGTGGGCGACATAAAATTGTTCGGCCCGGAGTTGGTGGAGGAGACCACGTCTAAAATAGTTAAAATCAGAAAGAACATTCAGACAGCTCAGAGCAGGCAGAAAAGTTATGCGAACACCCGGAGAAGAGATTTAGCGTTTGAACAAGGCGACCGGGTGTTCCTTAAGGTCACTCCTTTCAAAGGAATTAGTAGGTTCAGCAGGAGGAAAAAACTGAACCCCCGATTTATTGGACCATATGAAGTCTTGGACATGATTGGTACTGCCACCTACAGACTAGCACTGCCTCCAGAGCTCTCCAAAGTCCACAATGTGTTCCATGTATCCATGCTACTTAAGTACAACCTGGACCCCTCTCATGTCTTGGCTCATGAACCGCTTCCACTCCAAAAGGACTTATCTTATGAGGAAGTACCAGTCGGTATCACGGACCGAAAGAGTATAATACTCTGCAACCAGGAAATATCATTTGTAAAGGTAGTGTGACAGAATCACTCACCAAGGGAGGCTACTTGAGAGCTAGAATCAGACTTTAGAGCTCAGTATCCCCATTTGTTCGACCAAGAGTAAGAGGCAAATTTGGGAGACCAAATTTCTTTAAGGGAGGAGAGTTGTAACACCCAAAGATTTTTCTTTTATTTTTATTTTTATTTTATTTTAATTAAATTTGGAATTTTGTTAATTTTATTTTATTTTAATAATTAATTTATAAGATTTTAATTTAATTTAATTTAATTTAATAGAAATAAAAAATAATAATAAAATGGTGTAAAATTATTTTTGGGATTTAATTGAAATTGAATTTGAGAAAAATAGGTGAAAATTTGGATTCTGGAGGTGTTTTTGAAAAGAAAATAGAAAACCGGGTATCAAAACACAATTTAAAAAAATAACGCCACGTCAGCAGTCTTGGCCAACCAGGACACGCCGCGTGGAAGGGGCGCTGATGCAGGATGCCACGCGGGACGGAGACACGTGGGCGATCCGAGTGCGCGCGATCGGATGGTCTAGATCCGTTCCCATGCGCACGGACGACCCATATCAAAAGTGAGTGTGGACGGTCCATATCTCACGCGTGCGGACGGTCTAGATTTGATCACGCACGGACGGTCCAGATCGTATCGCGATGGACGACCCAGATTTATTTTTAATTTAATCACGATCAGATGGCCCATATTAAATCATGATAGACGGCTCATATTAAAAAGGGAGAGCTATAAATAATCGCATCCACACCCAACCCCAAACCCTAGCCGCCAGAACCATCGCTGGAGAAGACGACCTAGCCACCAGAGGAACCGACCGTCAAACGAGGTAAAATTTCTCCTCTTGGCTCGTTTTTCGATGCTAAACTTCCATGTGGTCAAATCGGAGCCAAACCACCGGCCAATTGGCCGAAAAATGCCGCCGAAGCCCAGCGCCGCCGCCACATGTTTCCTCAATTTTTGCCTCCGATGAGGCCCTTCCCGATTCCCGTTCGATGTAATTTTTATACCACCGTGACCGTCGTCCTTTTTTCTACAGGTTGACCAGAGCAAAACATCAAACCACAACTCGTGCCGGAGGAGCCACCGCACCCGAGAGCCCCGTCGCCGGTAAGCCTCAATTTTACTATAATTTTTTGGCCTACCGAGGGCCCTATGGGTGTTTTATCACAGCAACCAATGCAAGTTTGGCCGAATTCGGCCGAAAACGGCTGGAAACGGCCAACCTGAGGCGGATCACCGCCGCAGGCGGCGGTGCCGTCGCCGGAGCACGGCGGAGCCGCCGTGCCGGAATTCCAAAATTTGCCGAAAGGGCCCTGAGTTTGATTTGGGGTTTTTTGGGGACATGTGCAGGTACCGGAAGTGTGTTTTAGTTTCCAGAGAAAAATTCAGAGAATCTAGGGACTGCCTGTAGGCGCAGTGAGAACCTGATTTCAGACTCCGAAACAAGTAAGGATCTCTCACCCTATTTCCTATTACGGCATTAAAGGTTAATAAATGATAAAACGGTATTTATGAATTAATAGATATGTATAATTAATTAAGGTTGCTAATTGAGCCCGAATTTGATGTATTTTTGGGTTAGTTGTTGTTTTATTTATTTTACAGTTTTAAATGTAGTATGGTGCCTGATGTGTTTATTCTATGGTTTCGTATGCATGAATCACGATTTCATTTATTATGGTTTGAATTATTGTGAACCTGATGTTGTGTTGCCTTGTTTGGTGTCCATTACTACTTTACGTGTTTATGTTTGATTGGATAATTGAGATTAAGAAAAGAATGGAAAAATGTATGCAAATTGATAAATGGATAATGTCGAAAGCCTGACTAGATAGCCTGGGAGATGGTAGACGGACCGGGTCCATAGGAAACCCTACCGGGAACGTGGTCTCTCATATCGGACGGGGTATGGAGACTTTATGTGTTTTGGCGCCCATACCGGACGGGGTATGGGGACGGCCCGTTTCACCCTCATACCGGACGGGGTATTGAAGTTTATGGTTTTGGCGCCCATACCGGACGGGGTATGGGGACGACCTTGGAATTAAGTTATTAATGTGAATGGTTCGTGTGTAGCGGGGACTCCATATGGATCCCCATAGATACTAGTAGACTGATAAAAGAGGAAAATTGTTGTCTGATGATTGAAATACAAAAGCATGATATGTGTTATGTTACAGAGTATGCGTGATCTTATGATATTTATGATGTAATTATTTTCATAAATTGTTTTCATGAATCTAGGTAGGTGGACAGTAAAGGATTTTATTATTGATAAATGAGTTTGTTATAAATTATGCCCCATTGGTCGTTTTTGTTTTCTACCAACCTTTACTTTTGTGATAGTGAGATAGTGTGATGTCTTTACTAGGCTAGTGTAGCTCATTCCTTACTTAACAATTTCATATCAGGAGGACTTGGTTCCCGAGCCCGTTATGTAGGAAGACGGCGAGTAGAAGCCAAAGAATTTATTAGTTTTCCTTATAGCATTCATTCATAGTATTTCTTTTAAGTTAGTTTATTCTTTCATATGTTTAATTCGTTTTGGTTATTGTGTAAGGGATGTTAATCATAATCTATTTTATTTCGCTTCCGCACTTGGAATAAATATATACATTTCCTTTTAATTTTCGAGGCCATTAGAAAAATAGCAGAAACAAATGATAATTAGGGTTTACATCCATTACATAGTAAATTGTGATGCCCAATAGGATTACGAGAATGTCCCTTCTACATTGGTTCATAAAAAAAATCAAACGATAATTAAAAATAAATAAATACAAATCTTAGGGAGTTAACCTCCACTAGTACTTGAAGGGAGTCCGGGATGTGAACTACTCACAATCCTCTTACTGATTGAGATTTACATCTTGGTCTTCTTGATCTGAAATAGTTAATAAAATGGTGAGCTATACTAGCCCAATAAGGATATCACATTAATAACTGATATGGAAAATCAAAGGTTGGTTAAAATCACAAAAATAACTAATGAAACTATTTATTTAAGTAAATATATTTAATATTGAAACGTTTATTGACTTACCGTTACGAATTTTTCAAAATAAACATATGAAGACAACTAACCAGAAGACTTTTTAATTTCATGCATAATATTTATAACTTTTCATTTTAACCTACTTACTCGGACCCCTGAGGGTCCATAGGAATATCTGTCCCCTTTCTCGTGAATCTAGTATCTAGATTAACAATAACCTGACTGTCTTTATACTCCATCTGATGATGGACGCCAAACATACCATCGCCTCGATACCCCATCCGATGATGAGTGCCAAACATACCATCGCCTCGATATCCCGTCCGGTATGAGCGTGAACTATATACTCAAAAACCTTCCGGTATGAGACTTCTCACCCTCATTTGACTGAGGTAATGTCTACAATAGAGTTCCCTATGTACCGAGTCCGTCCACCCTTTCCTAGGGTACCCAGTAAGTTTCTACATATATAGATCCTCATTATTCCAACAACCACCAATCGCATACCAACGGCTCATTACTTATTTATAGATTAACTTAAAAGGTATCTAAGCAAGCAATATAATTTATGATAACTGGGTAACCAAATAACCAAATAAACAAGAAATAGTGCAGGGGGAACCAAATAAAGCAGATAACCGAGGACACAGTTCAAATCGGCAATTTAATGCACATAATTCAATAGTAAAAATTTTAAGCAATATAGGAGAAAATGAATAGTAAATTATGACAATCGTATATTGATTAGTTCCGCCTCCATTAATGACCTGTAATTATTATTAGAATTTTTTTAATTTTTATAAAATATGAAATTATTGATTTTTAAACCTCAATTAACTGTAACGGGAATAGGTTGAGTGATCCTTATCCAGATTAGTATTTCGAAATGCTGTGCTACCTACTACACCTCCTGGTGGACTCCAAGTTTTTCTAAATTTTTTCTACATAAATCAAAATACCCATCACATAACAAAAAATACCATAAAAATTCAAAATCAGTGTTGAAAACCCTTTTCAAAAAATTTTAGGGTTCTGACACGGCGATGCCGCCGTGCTCCGGCATCGGCTCTACTGCCCACAATAGCAGTTCGCCTCAACTTGGTCAGTTTTGGCTAATTTTGGCTACTTTTGGCCGGTTTTACACGTATCCCTACGAACAAACGTGTTAGGAAGCCTTGATTGGCCAAAAATTAAAAAATCAAAAAATCGAACCTCCCGATGAGGGGGTCTCCGGGTGCGTCGGCTTCACCAGTTCTCCTTCGCGGTTGGGGTTTCTTCTTCGACGAACCTGCATAAAAAGGGACGGTGAACACAATGGTCAAAGAATTGTGTAAAACAGAAAACAGAAAGGGGGTCATCGGAGTGGATTTAGTGTTTTGGTCACGGTAGCTCTGTTGGATTTTGTCCATGGTTTCCAGCTCACTCGCCACCCTTTTTGTTCCGATATGATCACAGGGAGGCTTTGAATTGAATTCTGAGCATGGGGCAAAAATTTTACTTTTTTTGGCGGTCGACGGTGGCTCCAGTACGGCGGTGATTGGTGGTCGGTCTCCTTCTCTGGTGTCTGGTTCTTCTTCTCCGGCGAGGGTAGGTGCGGCTAAGCTTAGGGTTCTCTGAGACACGACGTTTAAATACACATCCCGTATTAATCTGGGTCATCTGTACGGGAATACGTGGCCCTCTCTCGTCTGTTGGATCTATTTTATTCAGGGAATGAATCTGGGTGGCAAGATTAGATTGAATCTGACCATTCGATCGTGCCTAAAGAGGGAACACATTTGGGCCGTTCACGCATGCGAGATGAGATCTGGACCGTCAGACCGCCGAGCATGCGAATCGCTCACGTGGCTTTCCGCGTGGCACTAATGTTAGTGAGGTTGCCACACGGTGTGTTCTAGTTTGCTGGGTTTTCTGACCGGGCTGTCTCATATGGCCGAACTTTTTTTTGTTTGCATTTCAACTACTTATTTGTAATTTTTCTTTCAAAAATATCTATCGAATTCAAAATTTTGCCCATTTTCTCTAAAATTATTTTTAATTTTGTCATTAATTAATTTTTGCTCAAAATTTTAATAATATTAAACTAAAATAAATAAATTTAATTAATTAATTTTTTTATATGAAAAAATTAAAAAAAAAAATCATTTCGGACCAATTTTCAGACTCGGGTATTACAATTCTCATCGTTTAAGAAAATATGATCCCTTAAATTTGTTACCCTCTTTCTCAGATAAACAAGTAGGGGTATTGTGCTTTGAAGTCCGATTGTAGCTTCCAAGTGGCCTCTTCCTGTATGTGATTCTACCATAGGATTTTGACGAAGGGAATTGCGAAGTACTCTACTCTTCCAATCCACAATGCCTACCGGTAGGTCTTCATAGGATAAATCCTTCTAAAGTGAAAGAGGCTCGTGAGACAGGATGTGTGAGCGGTCCAGGTTGTACTTGCGTAACATGGACACATAAAAACACATTATGGTTGGATAGCTCTGGAGATAGTGTTAGTCTGTATGCAGACGTACCAATCCTGTCTAAGATTTCAAATGACCCAATGAACCAGAGATTTAATTTCTCCATCTTTCAAAACTACTAATCCCCTTGAAAGGGGTGACCTTAAGAAATACTCGATCGTCTTTCTCAAATTCCAAATCCTTCCTCCGGGTGTTCGCATAACTCTACCATAAGCTGTCTGGATGTTCTTTCTAATTTTAACTACCTCGATTGTAGTCTCCTCTACAAGATCTGGGTCAAACAATTTTCTATTGTTCATCTCTTCCTACCAGATTGGCGACTTATAGGGTTGGCCATATAATGCCTCATATGGGGTCATGCCGATGCTTGCTTGATAGTTGTTTTTGTAAGCGAACTCTATCAAAGTTCGGTGATCATCCCAATGGTGACCGAAGTTCAGAACACTAGCTTAGAATATATCCTTCAGTGTGTGAATCTTACTCTTTGATTGTTCATCGGTTTAACCCTCTATTTGGATCATGATAAATGGTAGAATTTTAATATATGGTATTTTACGGGAGTGAGAAAATCATGTTTGTTTTAACTTCCAACGGTAACAAATGGTATTTGACTGGCAAATTTTGGGGTGAATGTGTAAACCACCAAATTGGTGGTATTTAGCGGGCATTTTTTTTCCATTATACCCCATCTAATTTAATTAATTCCATATATGTCCTGCTAATTAAAATCTTATTAAATTAATATGATAATATAAATAATTATTATTTATTTTATTAAATATAAAATCTTAATTTGATTATGTATAATAATTATTTATTTAAATATAAATATAATTATATTGCTAAATACTTTTTTTTTCTTTACATATTTTTTATACTATTTACTATTACATATAATATGTAGGGGTAAATTAGTAATTTAGCTAAAAAATATCCCTATACTATCCTATTGTCCGAAAAAAATGTCATTAACATACATTAATATACCATCATCCAAACGTAAAAAAACGTTAACATCACAATCCTGTGTTATTGTCATTCAATTACTGTCATTACTATACATTAATTATCCATCACTGAAATTTATCCAAACAAAGGACAGTTTCGTTCCCATAGCTTGCTGAAAACTAGGCCAAAACTGAGAAGTGAACCTACGGTCTCTATCAGATACTATTGTCACCGGAATTTCATGTAACCTGACTATCTTCTGGATATAGATTCTTGCTAGCTTGTCCAAATGGTCAGTCATCTTTATAGCCAAGAAGTGAAAGGACTTAGTGAGCCAGTCAATAATTACCTAGATAGTATCATGTCTTGAGCGTGCCTTAGGCAACCCTGTCACAAAGTTTATGGTGATATGTTTTCATTTCCACTTTGGGATTGGTAATGGCTGAAGTAGCCTGATTGGACGTTGATGCTCAGTCTTAACTTGTTGACATAGCAAATATTTGGAGACAAAGTTGGCTATCTCTCTTTTCATCCTGCTCCACCAAAACTGGGATCGTATACTTTGATACATTTTAGTACTTTTCAAATGTATGGTGAAACTTGAGCTATGAGTCTTTGTCATGATATCTCTTTTTAGTTCACTATCATCTGAAACACACACTTTGTCCTAAAATATGAGTAACCCGTCGACAGAGACCTTGAATTCTGGAGTTACCTCTTGTTCTACATACTTTCTAAGAGCTGCTAAGGTGAAATAAGTCAATTGGGCTTCATTTATTCTCTGAATCAGTCCGGGTTAGACTGTCAAGTGGGCTATACATGTAATCATTTTCAAGTACTAAAGCCATATTTGCTGTGTAGTCCCTATTACCTTGCATTCAGAAACCATTAGGTGAGTCAGCATACCTGCATTTTTTCTGTTGAGCGCGTCAGCTACTACATTTCCCTTTCTTGGGTGATATAAAATCTTACAATCGTAAACCTTGAGGAGCTCTATCCAATACTTCTATCATATGTTGAGATCTTTTTGAGTGAATATATACTTCAAGCTCTTATAGTCTGTGTAAATATTAAAAGTCTCCCCATACAAGTAGTGGCACCATGTTTTCAGGGCGTGGATAATGACGGCCAATTCCAAATCGTGAGTGGGGTAATTCTTTTTATGATTCTTCAACTGTCTGAACCCATATTCTATGACCTTACCATACTGCATCAAAGCACAACCCAATCCCAAAGATGAGGCATCACTATACACTGTGTATTTACTCGTCTCACTGGGTAGAGCCAAAATGATTGCGGTAGTCAATTGCTTCTTGAGTTCTATAAAACTCCTTTCACAATCCTCGTTCCATTTAAACTTAACGTTCTTCCTTATAAGTCGGGTCAAATGAACAAGTAGGCTAGAAAACTATTCCACAAACCTATGGTAATAACTTTTCATTTCCAAAAAGCTATGAATCTACTTAACTGAAGTCAATTTATCTAAACCAAGTACTGCCTCAACTTTTTCGGGGTTCACTGATACTTCATCCTTTATGATGTACCCTATAAAGGTAGTTTGCTCGAGTTAGAATCCACACTTGTTTAATTTTGCATACAATTTCTTTTCCCTAAAAACTTGTAGAACTTGAACCAGGTGGTGGACATGTTCTTCTCTTCTCTTTGAATAGATCAGGATATCATTGATAAATATAATGAAGAACTGATACAAGAATTGTCTAAAAACCCTATTCATTAAGTTCATAAATATAGCTGGTGCATTGATTAGCTCAAAAAACATGACTAGGAACTCATAGTCTCCGTACTGGGTTCTGAAGCCTGTTTTAGGAATGTTCTCTACCATGATCTTTACCTAATAGTAACCTGCACGTAAGTCTATCTTGGAGAAAACTTGTGCGCCCTGTAACGGGTCAAAAAGGTCATCAATTCTAGAGAGGGGGTACTTGTTCTTGATTTTGACTATGTTCAATCTCCTATAGTCGATGTGTAGTCTCAGGGTCCTATCCCCTTTCTTTACAAATGTGACTCCAGCACTCCAAGGATATACACTGTGTCGGATGAACCCATTATCTTCTAATTCTTTGATATATTTTTAAACTTTTCCATCTCTACACGACTCATGCAGTAAGGGACAACTGAGATAGGTTAGGTGTTAGGCTGAAGGTTTATGGTGAACTCAATTTTCCTGTCCACTGACAGTTCAGGTAGTTCATTAGGAAACACATCCAGAAATTCTCGAACCACAAGGATTTCTTGAATGCAAACTTCTTTCTTACGTTCAGCCTATATCACGTTTGGGTTAGCTTCAGCATTTTTTTGAGTGAGGTTGTAAGCTCTGTCCTAAATAGGTGGTCTGGCCTGATTCTGATTTCGCAGGCATTATCTCATTTAGTATTAGGCACTCCCACATATGTGGTAGGTATTGTTGAGATGATAGCAGGGTCAATCCATATGATCCTTACCACAGTGTTGGCAAGTCCTACCGCATCCTGTTGCCGAAGCCTAAGGAGGAGTCTGAGTCACTAGCCTAGGTCTCCTGTTCTACTGAACTAGTACAATGGGTGCTGGCCTGCGGTGTTGGACCCTGGGTTTGGAATTTTCCACTAATAGAGGGAAGATACGAAGGTTTCGCTCTAACAGTTTTGCCTTAACTAAAATGGCTAAGTAGGTACTGAGCTCAAATATGTACAACTGCTATTTGATCTCAAGACAGAGGTCCCACTCAAACTTTCTTGCCTTCCTTCCTTCATCCATCATACTCTCTGGGGAATATCGACCCAACTCTAGAAATCACCGAACATACTCTAACACTGTCATATCACCTTGTACCAGGTGTGCAAATTCCATCTCCTTCAGATGCTGAAGATGTTCTAGGAGATACTCTGCATTGAAGACCATATGGAACTGTTCCTAAGCGATTAGAATGGGCAGGGTGGCTTGCTTGAGCTGCCACCACCGACCTGCCGCTCCCACGAACATATAGGTGACAAATACCACCTTCTGCTCAGGAACTTTCCCAAGAGTCGCGAAGGCCTTCTCTGTCTCAGCTAACCAATACTCATCATCTTTAAAAGAGG